>NW_021627581.1:0-47694 GCF_004785775.1 Grammomys surdaster | reverse complement strand
TCCCTTTCCCTTACTTTCTCTCTCTCTCTCTCTCTCTCTCTCTCTCTCTCTCTCTCTCTCTCTCTCTCTTTCTTTCTTTCTTTCTTTCTTTTGTGGCTTAGTACAACTTGCTTTCTAGTCTTACCCTGTTGTGTAGTAGTCACTTGGAATTATTCAGTACTGTTGTAGAAGGAAATTAATTTGGAGGAGTCACGAGGAGAATGACTATCAGGAGATCTGAGAAATACTTTGGATTTGTTCAGAAAGTTCATGTGGAGATTTACAACTTCACTCTCCATTTTACACTTTTCAGCAGAAAAGTCAAACAAAACAGACATGGAGACAGCTTGTCATGTCCCCAGTACCATGGTGATTGCCAATGCTGTAACTCTACACTAGCCTGAGGTCTTACTTCTAGTTTGGAGCCCTGCAGCTCTAATAAAATGTGTCAGGGAAGAAGGCAGAGTTAGAGTCACACTATCTACCCAGAATTTTACATGGTAACTCTATAACAACTCAAGATGTTTAGAATGTGTCAAATAAAATGTCATGTGCCCACTGGGCTGTACTTTGAGAAACTGTCACAGCTTACATGGTGTTTCTGTTCAGGCTGTACAGAGGGAAGGGAATTGAATGTCTCCTTTCTACTTTGTAACTGGAATCTTTGTACTTACAACTTCCTCTGCCAAGTAGATAGTGGTTTTTCATATTTGTAGGTTCACCCTACTGCATGCCAGTTTTATTTGCATGTGTAGACAAATACACAATTTCAGGCCATACACAATCTATTTGGCAGATAGACTTACAAGTCCCATTATAAACATGCCTAACAAATTATTTAATGCAGTCATCTCTGTTTTGAGTTAGTAATTCTTGGGGAGAAGATTAGAAGCTACAGACGGGGGACCTATAGACTAGATTCTGAAAATAGATAAATTCTATTTGGTTAACCCAAAAGAATTGCTAGCATTTCAGTCCTTTGCATTTTTCTTACAAAACAGGAAGATCCAGTACCAGTGGGGCTGTGTATTTTCATCCTTTGAGTTGCAGTAACTGAATGGAGTCCATCTGCTTCATGGAAAAAGGCCCTTTGCATTACATACACTTGCATTTATGAGTACACGCCTCTGCCAGCAGTGGGGTTTCAGATAGTAGCTATTGTGATTACTTTGCTTCTGCAGTGATCATGACAACATGCATTACAGTATTCAGACTTTTAGGTCACAAAATAACTGATGCTAAGTCATGTATTTTCTAGGAAAATGTGCTATGTCATTGTCTTTAAAACAGTTTACATAGTATTTGATTTAAAATCACATAAACATCTTGCACTGCTGATAGGTTGTTGTAGCATAGAATTTGCTTTAGTAGAACACCTAGTCTGTTAATATAAAAGGTTAAAAATAGTGCTACTTCAACTCAGTAGTTTTGTTTCAAAAATCCCAAGTAATCTATGCTGTTTTTAAGATTTTGTTTGTTTGTTTTAAAATGTAAGTTCCAGAACAGCAGAATTAAAAAATAATCCCAGGCCATGTATAATACAGACCTGCAGTTAAATAATGAACAAATAATATTCATGTGATACATTTCAGTCCTTAGAATGTTTAAAATTAGAGTAATCACAGTCACTGAAGAGCAAGCAAGGGGAAGGGGAAATGACCCCAAATTTCAGTTTCTTCAAGGATTTTCATTTGACAATATGTTAGTTTATTGCTTGAGATGATCTAACTTAAGTATCTGTGTTGGTCACAGCTTAGGTTTATGGATATTTAGAGCAATACTATAAAATTAGTTTCATGAGCTTATTTTATTGGAACCAAATAATTTCTCTAACAACGCTAGTCAGTATACATCTTGAGAAAGTCATGCTTTCAGGCATTGTAAATGTTTTCTGGGTTTTCTTTTTGTTGTTGTTGTTCTGGTTGTATACTTGGATTAATGGAAACATCTCCCGTTATAAACATTCCTAACAAAACCACCCTTTGGGGGCACTAATAAAAAACAAGTTCGTAAGTTGTTTGGACGTGTCCCTTACAGCTGTACTGACAAATATTAAAGGGAAGAGCTAATTTAGGTTGGTATTATTTGACTCTGTTTTCTGTGTCCTCATTTATAGGAAATAAATTGAAACCTGATTTCCCTGACAGCAACAAATACAGATTTGGAGGGGGTGATCCACAAACTTAAGAAAAACACGGCAAACAAAACAAGAATTGTGTGTGTGTGTCATATGTTTCACCTGACTATTAGGTTAATACAGGAGTGGCAAATACGCCTCTATTAGACTTAAAGTCACTGGTCAATGCCAGCAAAAATTGTTGATGAGTCTTGATAATCCTCTTTAAAAAGATGGTGAAGTGCTGTAATCCCTGCAGGCTGAAGCAGGAGGCTCATGAGTTCAAGGCCAGCTTGTGGTATATAGCAAGACCTGTCATAAAAATAGATAACTAAACAAATAGTCTGTACATATTAGTTGCCAAGAAATTAAGAGAGCGTTTCTGTGGGCGATAATATGGATAAGAGACATTCACTGACTGCGATGCCGTACTCATAATTACAACACAAACCCATTTCACAGCTGAGCAGTTACAAAACCCTGTCTAAGACCATAAGATTACAGTCCCTGAGTTCTGGTTAGATATCTCCAGGGCCCAAAAGCTCACTGTCTTAAGGGAGTAGTCAGCACTGATTATAGACAGTCTTAAATACCGTGAAATAATTCAGCTATTCATTCAACAAGCACTATTTCCCCCATTGAATTGATGTCTATGGTTCTTGACTGCTGACACAGCTAGTTTTAGTTGTGCCTTCTGGGCTAAGTCATCTTCCATCAGACAAGGAAGCAGTGCATCTTAGAAGCGCTGCTGTTCCAGATGCGACAGAACCCTTGGGCACTAGGAGTCTAGCCCCTCCAGTTACGTGTCTCAGCACGTGGTGACCTGGCGTACGCTGAATACACTCTGTCACTGTGCTCAGGATCTCCACTCCAGAGTTGTCTGTTTGAAACGCCTCTCATATCACATCCCTTCCCAGCCTGTTCTTCATAATCTCTGTCCATCCATGTGACCATTCTGTGGTTGTTATTCATAGATGTTACTAGACAAATATACCCAGCTTAAAGAAAAATGTCCCCCTTAAGGGAAATGGCCAGAAATAGTCAAGTAGAATTGGCTTGTTGTGGTAACACAGCCTAGGATTATATGATCTTTAGACAGTATTAGGAGCTACGAAGAGAGTAGACTAGAAGTTTCTTCCCACCCTAAACTGCAAGTCCTCAGCGTCTCTACTGCCTTGATGCAGCTTGTTCCCCGCACTTGCCTTTGCTTTTACTTATTTGTGATTGGCGAGCTCTAAGCTGTTCATCCTGTCATGGTCTCCTTTGCATTCCAGCTCCACAATCCAGCAAATGTTTCTACTCTTCCTTTGTTCCCGTCTTCTGGACATGTGAGATAGCTGTAGGAATAAATATACAAATGAGGACAGGAAACTTTTCGGCCCCCAGGTTTAAGAGGCCAGCCCCTTTCTTTGAAACAAACGTTGGATGCCTCAGGACCGACATCATAAAAGCATGACCAGTTATTAGCCATCACCCAGGGGGGTAGTTGAGCCAGTGACAAATCCAATTCTCATTTGTTTTCAGTTTAGGGCTCATAATTTAGCAGTAAAAAAAAAAATTTAACAGTCTCCCTGCTCAAATCAAATTACATATGTACTCTGTCTACTTAATGTAGCAGGAAATATCTTTATTATTTTAAAACTGTGCTTCGCTTATAAATTTTCACTTTAATCATCAAGTCTAGCCCTGATTTAGGTCAATATGAATTTTTCCAGCCTGCCAAATTCCTCAGGAACTGCCTTCTTTGTTTTATTGAGATGGAATCTTACTCTATAGCCCAGACTGGTCTAAAACTCAAGGCTAGCCTCCTGCCTCCGTCTCCCAAGAACTGGGATTACAAACATAAGCTACCACGGCTGCCCTTTGTTTTTTCTTCTGCTGCTTTTCCTACTGTCCACAAAAGTGTGGCACGCTCTGGATGGTTGGCTAACTTGGGAGGCAAACACTCAGTATTTGAAAAATACGTCAATCAAGACTAAGCATGTTGATTGGTTCCTACTCTTTCTGCTTTCCTTGGTGTTAAATACACCTACCATTCCTGGAAGCTTACCATGCACAAGTTATATTTGTCTTTGTTCAATAGAGAATTAGACACTAAATATGAAAGGCTTACTAAAATTTACCTTTAAGTTGACCAAGATAAAAATCAAATCCTGTTTTTTTTATTAATTTCTTTCTTGATTCTGAATGAAAACTTCTTTCTTACTGTCATCAGGATTCCCCCCTAAATCCTGGAGCCTGGTTCAACTTTTACTTTCTTTTCTTCCCCTGCCTTATATCTGATGCAATGGTCTTCCTTCAAAGGATGAGTGTGAAGGAGGTAGGCTCTCTCCCAGGGTAACTTTCACCAATGTTTCACAAATTGAGAAACGTAGGCAGCAAGACAGTTGATATTTGCAAAGCTTGCCCTCAACTGGATGTGACGTTATGACACCTCATCCCAGAGTTGTAAAACAATTGATTGTTCTTTTTCCTTTCATGGTCCATAATTGCTAGCATTCCATGTCACCAGTGAGAACACTTGGCAGTGCTTCATGTAAAAACAAGCATCCCTTTCCATCATGACATGATAGACATACATCTTGTGTTTTGTTTTCCCTAGGCACATATGGGAACCATAAAGGTTGTAGCTGATGAGGTGGTAGAACTGGTGCCCTATCTGCATATCCCAGATGCCACCTGGCTTTTAGCATGTAACCGTAGTGACTTTTAGGTCCTGAAATCAGAGACCCATTGGAGGAAAATATAACATCCATGAAAAACCATCTGTACTTTGTAAGTTGGGCTTTGCTTCTATACATCTTAAGACATTAGAGAACATTTTTAATTTCCATGATCATGGACGCATTCAGGCAAAACACTGTCACTTACTTTGTTCTTTTATTATTATTATTATTTACTGGCAAATAAACCAAATAAATATCATTCCATAATTATTAAAAATGTATGATTTTTATAAGAAGAAAATCAATGTAGCTTCTGGCATGTATGGGCACATTCCCTTGATTAAAGGAACAAGTGAATTTAAATGGAGAATTGACTTTAACAAAGAAGCTTACTATAGCTCTCATTTTCAATAACTTCCAAGGTGATTTCATCTTCAGTGTTGACATTTTAAGGACTGTTGTCATTTACATATTTGACATTTGGAAATATTTGAAAGGAATTTGAGGCAAAAATAAGAATATTATCAGAGTAGTGATTTCAAGTAAATTATATATACAAATAAATGCAACTTTTAAAAATTAAGTGCATGACAGGCAACTTGGCTAAGAGTAAAGGCATTTGCTGCCAAGCCTGACAATCCCCAGAACCCAAAGTGGAAAAAGAGATCAGACTCTTGAAGTGTGTTCTGACCTCCACACACTACTGTGGCATGCACCACTCCCACCCTGCAACACACAATAAATAAATGGTAAAAGTTTAAACGTTGGATGTATGAACACTATAGTATGCGATATATTACTTAATGTGACTAAAACCTGTACTTCTTTTCACTGAAAAATAACATCACCAGATGCAATCAGGAAATGAAAACAGAAAGTAGAAATTACATTGTATTGTGATTTATTTTTTTAATTTTTTTCATACTATGTAATTCCTCTCCCTTCTCCCAATTCCCTTAGAGTCTCCCCAACTCACCACCCACTCAATTTTAAGTTCTTTTTTCTCTGTCAAAAAAAAGACAAAAAAATAAAACAAAAGGAAAAAATTGTATAGACAAACATAAAGTTCATTTTGTGTTGGTCAGCTACTCCTCAGCATGTGGCCTGCCCTGAATATGGTTGATATACCCAGTAACACACTTACTTAGGTTACTATTGCTGGGATGAAACACCATAACCCGAAGCAACTTAGGAAGGAAAGGGTTTATTTTGATCATGGTTCCATATAACAGTTTGTCATCAAAAGCAGTAAGGGCAAGAACTCAGCACAGAAGGCACCTGGAGGGAAGAGCTGATGCAGAGTTCCTGGAAGGATACTGCTTACTGGCTCGCTCCCCATGGCTTTGTCAGCCTGCCTTCTTATAGAACCTGGGACCACCAGCCTAGGGATGGCACCACCCACAATGGGCTGAGCCCTCATCCATCAATCATAAATTAAGAAAATGTCCTACAGGTTTGCCTAGAGCCAGATCCTATAGAAGTGTTTTCTCAATTGAGGCTCCCTCCTTTCAAGTAACTCTAGGTTGTGTCAAGATAACATAAAACTATCTAGCACATCTTCCATTGGAAGAAACTGGTTTTCCCTTTCCCAGCAGGAATTAATTGCAAATAGCTTTCTTGTTTAAGAGTGCACTGATCCACGAGTATGACAGAATGCTATTGGGACTCATTACTGTTGCTTTAGCATAATAATTACAGTGGCCTTTTGTAATCTAGTCCTAGGTTCTTGGCCACTTTAATAGTATTAGGTTGAGCACCATCTCGTGGAGGGGGCCTTAAATCTAATTTTCTTAAAAATGATTGGTTACCTTCATAACATTTGTGCCACTAATGCACTAGTGCTGGCAGGTCACTGTGATTTTCCAAGGAAGGGGAAATAGAATTATAATGTTACAAAGAGATAAAAGAGAAACTAGAATAGGAAAATTGGACGGGGAGGAGAATGGAGGTATAGTAAAGGAGGGAGTGTGGGGAAGGGCAGTATATTGTATAATGATAAGATTTAGTCTTTATTTCCCCAGATTTTGAACACTCTTCTCAGGAACGTCTTAGGCTTTAGTTTTTCTGTAGATCATAATGGACTCTTTCACCCAGAGTTCAACTCATAGGAATGATTTCATTATTTAGGAATGTCATTCCTTTCATAAAGAAATTATACTCTGACCTGTATCTCCCAAAGATATTATATAGCAATTGTGTTTGGAAATGTTTTCACTTGAGAATACCTCTTTCAAATTATGGCATAGGACTGACACCATGAGAGTTTGTAACCTTTCTCCAAGCATCAGTGCATCAAAACAAAGTCATCCTTGGTGATGAGAATTTTCTTTGGCAACAAAAGCCTTGTTTCTAATTTAGCTTTCAAAAGCACTGTTAGAGATCATTAACTGTTCATCTGTGCCCCAAAGTATGCCTTCAATTGTATTTATGTTTGAATGACCAACATACATGTTATACTAAAATTGAGTTAGTAATGTGCATTTACAATCTGAAGCAATCATTAAAAACTAAAACATTGAACTTGGAGTCCTTAAGAAGCAAGGGACAAGGAGAGGCCACTGGGTAGCTTTTGCTTCAGTCTGCCCTTGGCTTCACTCTGGATATTGTCTTGTGTTGAAAAGAGGGGAGAGGATGGGAGAGGAAAGAAGGGGAGGGGCAGGGAGGGGAGAAAGACCCCAGAACATCAACACAGGGGATTGTAGATGCTGAGCTAGTGGTCTGCCATTGACCTACCATTCTACTCTCAACATGCTTCTTTCCTGTCTGCTGAGTCTTGGGTCTGCTCCTTGTGTCCAGGGGACGTGAAGTAAAAAGGGAATTAGAGTGTGAACATGTCCTTACAGTTCATAATTTTAGCCTCCTATTATAATGATGTAAATTTCTAGTATGTTTTCAATCTCCAGATCCTATTTTAATCTTGCACAACTAAACAAACCCTGGACGATCACCATAAAATTAAAATATGAGTTAATAAGGAAAATTAGGACTCAGGACCAGATTGACCTGTGGAAAAAATTATCTATAGTACTGTCAGTCTGAGTAATAAACTCTAATGAACTTCCCAAGGATATCATCATCTTTTTTATTGCTAAAACAATTTTTTGAGAGGTTCAGTTATTCCAAGGACTTTTACTACAGACTGCACTTCTTCCATGGCGCCTGGCAAACCTCAGAGGTAGAGTAGGAAGTACATTATCCTCCGTGTACTGAAACTCTTGGGATTCTCTCTCTCTCCCAGCTTTGCTATGGAGAGGCTGCCAGTCAGAGGGCATGCCCAAGAGACTTAGAGTTGAGGCTCAGTCGAACGTTTCATAAAGAATTTTAGCAAATAGCCATCAAGCCACAGCAGTAAACCGAGCTTCTAGGCAATAGCAGGACATGCTGGTCTTCTCCCTCAGGGCATTTGAATAGACGCCCACTTTCTCTTCCATATCAGATGCCCTGTTAGCTGATGATTCCTGTTTCATAAGAGCTGTTCTTTGTTGGTTCATGCCACGCTGCCTCTGCCAGGTATACACCATATCCTTTTGGAAAATGGACAGGGTATACTTACGTCAAGGTGAGCCCTTGACTTCAGGCCTCAAGTAGAGGGCAACATGGGTGGTTTAGAGGTACATTTCACACTGTTGTAATTCTGTACCATCTTAGAATGAACGATTCCAGAGAACTAGAGATCTGTTAACTCAAAATTTGTATTTCAAATGCATATTGCACGAATTCAGCCAAATCTTGTTCACTTGAAGCAAAATGCTATATAGTGAGTGTTTGGTAAACAAATTGATGTTCCAAGGATTTTGGGAGATTCTTATTTTTTTTCTAATGGTTGCTGGGGATTAAACCTGGGTCCTTTGGAAGAGCAGCCAATGCTCTTAACCACTGAGCCACCTCTCTAGTCCCCTGTAGCTTCTTTACTTAATAAAGAACAAATTTTCCACAGAATTGCTTTTGTGATACCATGAAACATGTTTGCTAATTATAAATGTGATTATACATTTATTAAAGAAATTATGTAAAAGATGTATGTCATGTAACTGATGATCAGGCCAATCCTGATTAACATACAAAACCAAAGAGTAAAAGGTAAACATCTTTTTAGTTGTTACAAACTGGCACAAATTATAATATGTAATTCATGTCATGTACTTAAGCTGGGCAGTTCCCAGAGTACCTTTATTGAGAATTTTTGTTTAGCTACAAATTCATTGACTTACATCTAAAGATCACTCCTTTCCTACACTCATTCACTCTGTTAAAGGTTCCTTTTATGTTGTCAGTGTTTAACTAAGCTCACAATTACTCCTTGAAAGTCTCGAAGTCAAATGTGTTTCAGAATTTTGAGTTTTGAGAAAAATAGGACTTTGGTAATAGTGTATATTGTATGAGAGGTGTCCTGTGTAATCCAACTATCAAGTTCTTCAGTGGAATGCAGATATGTTCACACTAGGAAGGATTTTAGAGACCAGAAATAGCTTCACATCTGTTTAAGATAGCTTTGTCCCTGGACACAATTGCTACAAACTTAGAAGAAAAAAAATTGACCTTATGAAGATAATTCATCTTCAATCAGTTTGAATTTTGGAATTGCAGATAGGAAGTTACAGGGTATATACAACCTCGGTTTTTAATCTGTCTTTCCTAACTCTACTACAGTTATCGCCCATAAACTGAATTATCATTGCCCACTACATCTCCTTTAAGTATTCTTAAGGCATCCCACATTCACAGCCTATCAAAAGTTTCCAGGTTTTTCCCTAAGAAGGGTGTACCTGATCTGTATCTTCATCTCGGATTCTGCCCTTGAGAGCCTGCCTCCTTCCCCCAGACTGAATACACTTAAGTACTGCATGCTGCCCTAATTAGTAGGGCAGTTTAGAACATTTTCCATGTCACTTGCTGTCTGTATTAACGCTCTCTCTCCCCTATGTGTTCACCATCATACTTTCTTGTGTTGTACTTGGCATTAATTATTAAAAGGCACTGGTTTATGAGGGGATGTTCTCTTTGTTGGTCTAAATTCCCATAGGAACCCTACAACTCTGGTGGTTGACACAGTATCCTGACCTAGCTCAAGTAATGAGCCAATGCTGAACTTGGAGAGTCCCTAGAACTCCAAGTATTAGACCAGTGTACCTCAAGAAGAGGAACATGGATATTCTCTTGCTACCAGTTGACCATATCAGTAGCCACCATGGGCCTTAAGGGCTTTCATTTACAAGTCTTAAATAGACTAGTCCTTGGTAAAAGTCTTCCTTACCACGTGAGCTGCCTTCCTTCCCTTCCTATTTGCTCTGATAGCTTGGGTTAAATCATCTGTCCCTTTGAAGTATGAATATCATTTTTAAATGCAGTGAGAAGGAAACCTTAATTTTCTGTAGTAACTTGGCTTCTAAGTCTGAGCCTCCACCTCTCTGAGTTGACCACATCTTCCTCCTCCCCCTGGTCTATTTTATAATCCCTGATTGGCGAGAGAGAGAGAGAGAGAGAGAGAGAGAGAGTTGTTTTTGAAGATGTGGCATGGCTTCCTCTATTTGCAGGGCCCTCAGGTGCAGTGTCATTGCTGATCTGTGGACCTAGGTAGCCCTTTGCTGTTTCTGTGCTGTCTTCCAGCCAGGAGACTCTCATGTAAGGCTGTCCTGACATGCCCGTCTAGTGTCACACCATTGTTTAGTCACTGAGCGTCACTGCCTCTCTGAAGTAATGTCAGTCGTCTAGCTTTCGTCTGTGCTGAGGGACCACTAATGACCTCTTTCAGTTTATAAGTACCTTTATGATATTTTTTTATGTCTCCAAAAGTGTTAGTATAGAAGTATTATTTTCAACCATGCCTCCATACTGAGGAAGTAAGCAGAGGGCCAACTAAGAACATAGCTGAGGGGTAAGAGGTAAGGGTGAAGGTAACAGAAAATTTCAAGCGAAGAAGAGCATAGACAAACATATCAAAGACATCCCAGCTGAAGGCTGCCTCATGGCAGTAATTTCAATGTCAAAAACCTTCACTTGCTTATAGTAGAATAGTATTAAGTTCTTCATGAATGAATGAATGAATGAATGAATGATAGGAGGGAAAATATAGAGGTTCTGAAGAATTATGGGAAAATTTCATGGTATCCTGAACCAGGATGCATACAGGTCTGATGCAGTTAGGTGGGTGAAACCCTTAACTTCTCTGTCACTCAGACTACCTTATCTGGCAAATAGTTGGTGTGAGATCCAGAGAGCATTTTCTTAGACTAATCCCACCCCCAACCCCCAGCACATAATGAGACCCGATGTAAGCGTCAGCCAACGATCTCGATATTGTCATCACTGTCGCTTTTTAATTACCATTTTAAAACCCTGACACAAGAGTCCTCTCTGGATATTGATATGGCGAGAATAAGCTCTAACTCAATTATAGCAAGCTCTTTATAAATGAGGTTTGTGCAGATTGCATCTCTGTGTCTTTCCAGGTAACATGCCTGTTGTTTTTCTCTCTCTGACATCCTATATCTATACATCTCTGCTCCCCTCAGGCCAGGACAACCTTTCTGTAATGCCGCACATTCTTAGAGGTTTCTTGGCATCATGTCTTTAGGGAATACTTTTCAAAAATCCCTGGCCTCTCTCTAAAGATTATATATAAGTTGAGCCTTTTGCTCTGCTCGTATAGTTTAGGTAATGTTTGCTTTGACTAGTTTCAGAATGTTCCTGCCATCATTCTGCACATTAAGAGACATTTTGCATTTTTGCCATTACGTGACATTTTAATAGCTATGGAGTTGAAAGAGGTTTCTCGGTGTAGAGATTATTTCATCGTTCTCTCTTTGGTATTTAAAATTCACACTTATCATTCACACTCATGTACAGGAAACATAATTACTGGGGTTACTGAACTTAATATTTTTTGATGAAACAATAAAATTGGAGCATCCATGAAAAGCAAAATTTGTTTCTTGAGCAATTGAAAATATCTGATAGTAGAAAACTAATTTTCTACAATTGATGCTTGTTAAGTCTGTCTTTTCCATAAATTATAGGTTATGATCCTCACAGGTTCCTGCTGGCATACTGCGTGGTCACTGAGGGAACCGTTTAGCCTTGTATCTTCATCTGGTTGGGTTTTCTCTTTGGATAGAGATTATACATCTACTACAATAAGCAATTTAACACCAGATTTCTTTCATGCAATGTCTTCTTTATTTAGCCTCATAATAGTTAAACCAAAGTCATTCTCGAGCCTCAATATTTTTGCATTCGACGAAAACATTTCCCCATGTGGCATTCCTTAACTAGATGTCGTTTTTATCTGCTTATAGGAAAATTCATCTCTTCTTATGCACATGCATGCCCATTGTAATGATTATTTTTGTAATGCTGAATATATTTTGGGCAAACAAAGTCACTGTAGCATATGTTATGGAAAAACTCAAGAGATTTTTCTGTTTCATAACACATGTGCTTTATGGTGCTTCTCTCATAATATGGTTTGCTTTTGTGGTCTCTTGCCTCTTTATAGTTAAAATAATTATTTATCTTCCCCTCTCTATCTGTACAGACATGTCTCAGCTGCGCTCCCATGTGCTAGCCCTAGCCTGCTTGCACTTATACACATTTTTAAAACAAATTAAGAATGCAATAGAAAAGTACACATATCACTCATTTGGGGTCATTTACCTACATAAACTCTTTGTGAAGAAAGGCAGCCTCTCCCTGCAGGTGCAGCCACTCATTTTGAAATCTCTTCCTGGTTGCTTCCACCTCTGCTCATCCCAGAAGTTTTAACTCTTTCCCCATATCCGTGTTCTCTCCACAGTCTCTGTAGATAACTTTATGCAGCCACGTGACTCCAGGTTCCTAACCCTGCCTTCATTTATTCCTTTATTTGTGTCTTAATCAGCGTAAATATATTTCATCCTGACATTTTCATACGTCTATATCATTGCATTTTGCTCACTCACCAGCTATTGTCTGCTCTCGCTTCCTCACCCTGAACTAGTCTGCCTTTCTTCCCAATGAACATCACTTCTGTCGTCACGCCTTGCATGTGCACACAAACCTCTCTCTTCTTTTAGGGACATATCCAGTTACCATTCCATCCCTCAGTTCAAGTTTAGCAAACACATTTGACTCAGTTCAACATCTGTGACAGCATCTGCCCCCAACTGCCATTCTCCCTCTGGATCCCCTCCACCTCCTGTGTTATTCAAGCTAAGACCCATGAGCGTTCTCTAATCCCCATTCTCACTCTTGTCTTTAAGGAAGTAACACATTCTGAGAATCCTCCTTTAATAGTGCTGGAAACTGGCAGGTCCCTCGCCCTGGTCCTAGGATAGGGTTGTGCCGCTGAGCTCCGCTGGCATCTTCCTAAGGACTCTGTCTCCAATCCTACTCTTGTATTCTCCTCATCTGAGTGATGGATAAGCTTTAACCCTCCTCACGCTTTACTGCACCTCCAGCTGCTTTTAATTTACTTGTTTGCTTATTTTTAAGGTGAGGTCTTAACCAATAGCCCAACCTGTCTAGCCTTAAACTCTCACTTGGGATCCTCCTGCCTCAGACTCCCAAGTGCTGGAAGGATAGATGTTGCCACCGTGCCTGGCTCTGGCCTTCCTATAGTGCTTACCAACCCATATGGTTCCTGCCTACCTCTTTCCCTCTACTTTCTTAGGTGTTAGATGCTGTTAGCTTGGGATCCTGCATGCCACTGACTCCTCATGCTGTAGGACAGTGAGTGTGACATAGACTGCAACCAACAAGGACCACTTAGATATCGTTGTCAGTTTGTAGGCTCTCTAGCATTAAACAACAAAACAAATAGAAATAGATGATCATAGATACAAACTAAAAATACACAAAATCTGAAATTCAACATCTAGGATTACATTTCTGACTCGACTGATGCTTTATTGACTATGTTTGACAAAACACAATTTCTCCCTAAAATGTGATGATGTCATTACTGAATGTACAATAGAAATGACAATGGCATCTTGAATTTGTGGCTACCAAGCAGTCAGAAGCATTTCTCATGACTTATGCTATTTGTGTAAGTCCCTTTGGGCCTAGGGCATCTTTACTTTCTAGAGGGTAAATACGAATTTTGAGCCCTCATGAGATGCTGGCAAAGCGGGGGCTGAAAGATGTATCTGTGGTCCTGAGCGAGAATGTGGGCCGGGTGAGGTGTTCCGTATTACACATTTGTACATCTTGTTTCTTAGGAATTCAAAATATTTAGGGGTGAAATATGTTCAAGTTATTCTAGTATTTTGGCTTGTTTCTGGATTCTTTCACTGTGTTTTTCTGGGACACACTTTTTTTCCCATGCCCACTTGGACCATCTGTCTACCAGGCACATCGTCTGAGATGTAAAGCCGAGATGTAAAGTCTCTCCATCTCACTCTCAGGAAAGGCTCTGACGCATGATGGGACAGTGGCCTGCTTATTGAAAAGTGTACCTCTGCATGAAAAGCTAGGGGAGCCTACCTAAGTCACCATCATAGAAAGCACCAATGCTGGCAGCACACAGTCTGCCTGTGAGGTACATACAGCCTTCTGTAAGATGGAATTTATTATCACCACCAAATGGTAATATGTCTTAAAACTTAACCGTTCTACTCCAAAATGTAACAATATCTGTTTTACATTAAAAAAAAAACCTTGGACAAATTTTACCTCATAGTTTAAAGAAAAAATTTAAATTTTTTACTTTAATTTTTTAACAACAAAGTATTAATGTAAAAAATTAATTGTTTAATATTAATTAAAATTAACAAACTTTTAGAATCTCTTTCTCCCCATATATAAAAGCTTAGAGTCTTAAGATTCTTGTTGGAATCTAAGAGGGTCCTTCTACACATCCTAACACCCTTCTGAGGTCATTTCTCATGTCTGTAGTTTTCATCTCGAGCCCATGTGGTAGCATTTTACAGTTAACATGACTGAGATATGTTATCTAACAATATAAGACAATGTTCTTAGAATGGCGATTTCCAGTGTGAGGCTGAGGAGCTGTCCAGGTCAGAATTACCTGGCTACCTCCCTCTTTAGATTTCATAATAAAACAGAAGCCAGGCCAAGAAATAACACAAATTGGTCCTTTTGTGTGACTATGATGCAAATATAACCAAGCAACAATCTGGTCCTGGTCAAATATGAATTCCAGAAGTGACTTATTTATATGTTGAACTCACAGACCACTTGAAAGGTATACCATGTGTGCTGTTAAAAGGTTTTTAATTTAAAATTATTTTGTTAGATAATCGTGTTTCAAGTGACAGTGATTTATCACTACTAATCAAGATTCTGATTCCTTCTTAACTTCTTGTTTGTATCTGTTTTTGTTCTCTGTTACATAAATATGAGGTTTCTATATAAACTTCTGACTGTGTAATACAGGGCTAATGAGTCACAGATGGGAGCATCCTGGCACACTACCATCTAATAACAATTTAAACTCATATTCCATAGTAAAAACAAAAGCAAATTGTACACATCTGTTTTCCAACTTGGGGCATTTCTGAGTTCGTGCAGAGTCGATGCTTAAAGGACTTTCACTTAGAGGGAGACTTAGAAAAGGACACAGGTGACTCAAACCTGCCTGGCCAACTCAATCCCCTTCTCACGAGTAGATCTGGCAGGAAGGGTAAGCTTTCCTTTGCTTGGTTTCCTGAGAACTCAGCGATAAACAGTGAGAATCAAAACCTGAACCAGTAGCACTGAGACATATCTTCATGCTACAAACCCGATTTTGTTGGTTGTCTTAAAAAGAAAAACATAGCCCCAACATCAGGAAAATGAGAAGATACCCGCTAATATACAAACACAGTTTAAAAACATGAAAATGCTCTGGCCTTTGCTAAGTTCTCGAACAGAATAGACAAACATGGAGGAAACAGGAGCTCTCCATTGGTGGACATCTCATTAATCTATGTAGTAAACAGCCTGTAGCTTTAAATGGAGTAAAAGGCTCTAGTTTCAAATGTTTTTTAAAAAAAGAAATGGAAGAAAGCCAGAGATCTCTTTTTCAGATTTCCCCAATTGATAACACTGTGTAAATAACTTTATGCCAGTTGCTACACTCGGGGTTCCTCAAGCAATCCCCCCATTCTCCTTGGCTAAGGAATCCAAAACCACTTTTCTGTTTTAAGGGGTTGTGCATACTGTCAAATTCTCTTGAAAAAGTTACGTGACAGAAACGATTACCATGGAGTGTGACCGTAAATCACCCTGACGTGAAACACACATGCTGTAAAAGATAGATTTCCATCTACCACCCTCACGAGAGAGCCTAAAATCAGGGCAGACCCGAGAGCTGTCACATCATCAGAGGAAAAAATTTTGATTTCTTGGGTGGTAACACGTATGTGGAGAACTGAGAACTATGTTTGTTCTGAAGAGTCCTTACAAAAATGACAATAAGATTTTGTTTACTGTTGTTGTTGACAAAAAATTAATATTGTACATTGTATGTATTATTATATGTCCTAATTTGTAAACAGAATACCAGAAAGTATAATGTTCTCATAACAATGTCTGCAGTTAGCTCCATCTTGGACTAACCCCTGGAAAAGAACTTTCCAGAAATATTAAGAGTTGCAAACTGTACACATCCCATTGTACCCACCACAATGAGTTCGAAACCTCTCTAACTCCAGGCTCTATGGGATGCCTGTTTTGCCCTGGGGCCTCCCTCTAACTTGTTACCATGAGCTCAGAACCTGAGCCGGAAGGGGAGGTTGTAGGCATGTTCTTGTTTTGTTTGTCTACCGTGAAATGTCTGTGTGACGTGTTGTGTCGTGTTGTTTTGGTGTTGTGTCACGTCCATAGGGCCTGCCAGGCTTCCCCACAGTTGCCGCCCTCCACAGCAATCAGATCCTCACCGTCAAGGTTTGTGGATGATGCTCATGCTGACTCAGTCAGAGCCCCAATGAGCATAAGGGTGAACGAGAACCATTCATGGGCTTTCCCAGCTTCCACTAGTAATGGCAGGTGACTGGGTTGAGCCCCTGGGACCTCGTGTATCAGGAAGTCAGACTGGGTCTACAAGAGAACCTCCTGAGCATTCATGAGGGGGATAATGAAGTTAAGCATGTACAGTGACAGCCAGAGGCTGCCTCCCATTTATGGCTGGATTCACGAATATTCCAATGCTCTGCGATCCCAGCCAGTTAAGGAATTCTGAGTACGCTAAGGTTGGGTGTCCCTATCTGGTTCCCGGCACTTTATGCTAGTTGGCAAATCTGACTGAGTTGGAACTGGTGCTTTGTCTATAGACTTTCTACTCAGGATGCTAAATTCAAGGTCATTCTGGTTCACTTACTTTTGTAAACGGGTACCCTAAAAGACTAGCTCCCAACATCCAAAGGATGGGATACAAAAGGGACTCGTTTCTAATCTAAAAGGAGTCTGGCCTCCTTCCATTTCAAGGTTGTCATTCTTCCTGAGGCTGAAGGTCTGTCAGACGGGAGCATCGGTTCCGTTTTATTTAATGGTTATTATGAATCTAATGTGTCTATCTTTATTTCTTCCTCGGGGCCTTCTGATGCTTATTCTTCAACTCTCTCATCTCTGAACTTCAACCTTTGACCTCACCTGACTGATCAGATGGTGTTTCCTAAAATCAATCATGGCTTTCTCTCTGCTGATCAGCAGCTCATTAAACGCCGGCTGATTAAGGTAGTGCTGCTTCCTGCTGGAGTCTGGTTTCTCCTTCGCATTCCGTTGTCGCTCAGGGCACTGTTGCTTTGCATTTATCTCTCCTGCATGGCGCACAGAGGGTGGGTGGGTCTTTGTCAGTATTCCAGAAGAAAATTATGTTTGGTGACTGATAGTGTAGAAAGCCCACCTGCTTTTTTGGTTTTGTTTGTTTCTTAATCAAACAACTTCAATTGTCACTAGCAATAGGCCACACATTTCTTCAGCCCTCTGGCTCTGATAAATTATACATCTATTATGCAACAGAGCAGAAGCCCATTATGCTGAATATTAGATTCTGTGAGTGTATATATATATATTTTCAAACTGAAAACACAGCCAACCATTGAATGGGGTAAATAGAATTAATAGAATATTGCCATAGACATGGTTGGACGAGGGCTTTATATGGCTCTGGATACAGAAATAAACAGTGCACTCTGATAACCATGCTTGCCGGGATGAGAGCTGGTTTAGTTTCATAGCATCTGTCTGGCTCTCTCACAATAAATATTTGCTCCTTGCTGGCAGGTAGACTGCGAGCAGGCTTTATATTTATGGTGGACTCGTTCCTTAAACATAAATGTAGATTGGATAATGTGAATTTAAAGCATTGAAATAGAACCTGACTATTAATTGCTCGTGATTGTTATTGGCTCATTTCCTTCCTCCATTCCAGGGTGACCAAGGACAGGCAGGGCCTCCAGGACCCCCAGGCCCTCCTGGTCCAAGAGGCCCACCTGGGGACACAGGGAAAGATGGCCCCCGAGGAATGCCAGGAGTACCCGTGAGTTTATTCCTGGATCGTTGTTCTCTCTGTTCTTGTTCCATGTAGGAAGTGGGTTGGAACAGGTGGTAAGGGACTATAGAGCTAAGAGGTCAGGTGACTAGAGAGTCGGGGAGGTGGAATGCAGCAACGTTTCACTCAACTGCTCAGCCCAAGAAGAGCCAGGGACCTGCAGACAGCACCTGCATGGATCTTAGGTAAGCTTTGGGAAGCTAATAGTGTGAAGTGCCCCATCTTGCCCATATCCTGCCTGCCATTGGATATGTCACTGCCTTTTTGGATGAAGTGAGATATTAGTGGGGAAAAAAATAAAGCCAAACACTGATAATGTTTGCTTAAAGGCCAATCACGCACACAATAAAGCCACACACTGCTAAGGGAAAACAAGTGTAACTTGCTAGGATTTGATCCCTTCCAAAAGACTTGGCTAAGAGTGTTAATAAAGACAATTACAAAGTAATGACTTTAACATCAGAGGGTATGGCCATATTGTTACTCTATGTTTGTATCTGAGACTTATCTAGCAGACATCAGCTTAAAATGATCTCAATACTGAAATGAGTCCTATCGGTATCAAAATCCTGGGACACTGATACCTGATGGCTTGATACATGCAGCGCAGCAATTCAAAGAAAAATATGGATGAGAAAAAAAATAGCTCGGATGATGTTGTGCCTCCGGGGCTAGGAATTAAGGCTTATTGCTGAGTTAAATTTTTATTTAATGTGTTGCTTAAATTGTTCTCATTTGTGATGTTTTCCAGTTCAAAAGTAATGATGGAAATATTTTCTAACAAAGTAGAAATGCTTGAAAACCAAGGGAAAAAAAGCATTTAAAACCAGCCATAGTTGGTACTGTTATTGTATGTTGTCTTTGCATTTTAACACATACACCTTTGTAATTTTTTTTCTAAGAATTATTCCATGTGTGAGATACAAGGCAGTGTATCCCTTTCTCCTGTCATCGTCCCTAGAGTCCCATTTCCCTTTCTGAAGGTCCTGTGCTTGCTCACAGGAGCAAGGAACTGATTCCACTGCTTTTCCCTTAAAGTGGTGAATTCACTCTAACCCTGTCTTCTCTATATCTGCCATTTTCTCAAAGTGATGCTCCTGAAGAGAGCCTTCCAGAGCTTTGAGGGCCTTGATGGCTTTCATTGACCGCTAGTCATAAAGTGGCTGTCTTCGAATAACCCGTTAAAAACTAGCAGGCATTGTGGCTCATGCCTGTGATGCCAGCTGTCAGGAGGCAGAGCCAGGAAGAGTGCTGGGAGCTTGAGGTGAACATCAATGGACTGTGGCGATGGCTCAGCAGTGACGAGCACTGGCTGCTCTTTCATGGAACCCAAGCACCCACATGGGAGCTCACAACCGTCTGTAACTCCAGTTCCAGGGACCCAACACTGTCTCTTGGCTTCTGAGGACACTGCACACACACAGTGCACAGACGTACATGCAGACAAAAATGCATGTACACATAAAATAAACATTTTCTAAAACTGTGTATTTAAAAAAAAACAGCATGGGCTGCCCAGTGAGTTCTACCAGTTGAGATAACAGTATAAAAACCTGTTTAAAAACAACCAAAACAAAGAAATGATAGTCCAACATAGTATTGCTAGAAAAAAATGGATATTATATATTATAGCAGAAAAAAATGTATGCTAGAAGTTACTATTAGGACACAAAGATAAGAGAACTGGGATGTTGGCCCAGTCAGTAAGTGCCACCCAAGCATGACGACCAGAGTCCACATGCCAGCATCCATGTCAAGGCTGAGCACAGCAGGCTAAGATTGTAAACCAATCCCAGGGAAGGCAGAGGCAAAGGGTTCCCTGGTGATTGCTGGCCAGCCAAAGCAGTGAAATCCAAGCTCAGTGAAAGGCCCTACCTCAAAAATCAGGCAGGACAATAACTGAGAGGACACAAGGTGTCAATCTCTAGCGGCAGTGTCCTTGACACAAAAGGCAGAGAAACTAAAGAATTCCACAAATAGATTTGACTTTTATAATGATCTCAGATGTAATTTGCATATACTATCATAACCACTAGAGAAAAAGAGGCTATAAAAGTGAGCTGGGTTCTGGAGAGATGGCTCAGCAGGCAAGAGAACTTGTTGCTCTGGTTTCCAGCACATGGTGGGTCACACCTACCCTTTTAACTTCAGTTCCAGGAAGGCAGTGTGCTCTTCCCGTCTCTGTGGGGCACCATGGTGCACATACATAAATGCAGGCAAATCACAACAAGTAATCATAAATACACATACTTTTAAACGGGACCTGGAAAATAACCGTTTTTGAAAGACCAGCAACATCTATGAACATTAGAATTACAGGCACAGATCTCTGTAAACCAGTAGCCAGAGGCTGTCATTATGGTGTGACTAGAAAACACAATAGTAAGTTCCATCTGAACCTGATCATTGTGAAACAAAGCCATATGAAAAAGCAGAATATTCTGTCAGTTTTAATAAACATGTTACTTCAGCTCTGACTAATGCAACAGAACAAACTTCAAAATCAGCCCCTGTTCATTTTACTATGTCATGCTGTGGCGAGTGCCTCTCTGGCCTGTGTGGGGCCTTTGTGTCAGCATGGGGAGCACAGGAGTGTAGCGGGAAGTATTAAAAAACGAACTGCTTGTTCCCATGCTATTGCCGGCACCAGCGGGCCACATGGCACCAGAGCTCCAAAATCTCTCCACCCAGCTACCTAAGTTCCCTCTGGCAGGTCACTACCATGCCATCAAAACCCCCACGACCTTTGTGGGGCACATCAGGCAAACCCACGCTTTGCCACTGTACCTTTCTCTCTTGAACTCAATCGAGTCACTACAAGAAGAAAAACACCACACAAACTTAGATCAGAAACAATGGTAACTCAGTCTCTAGGAACAACAACTAAAACTTCTGCTCTTCCTCTATCCAAACAGGAAGTCTCGCCTCCTACTCACCCAGTGATTGGCTCCTTTAGTCATTAGAGGATTGTTCACAGGAAGTCCTGAGTCTATGACAGCCCCTCCCAGGACAGTGGAATTAGCATTAGAATACAAAAAGCACCAGGCCCATCCACAACACACAAGGATCTAGACTAGCTTTATTAAACCCTAAAATACAAGATTACAGTCAAAGAAAGGCTATCGGCTCTTTGTGAAATATGTGTATTCTATTTAACCTTTAAAAAGCAAAACAAACGGTACTTGACATTCACGTGACCAGCAATATTTGGAAAAAGAAGACAACTGAACATTCTTAAATGCTCTCTAATTACTTGTTATTATTAATTTTTTAAGGGTGAACCAGGAAAACCAGGAGAACAAGGCTTGATGGTACGTATCTCAGTTTATTTTCTATTGTCAATTGACAGGTCATTAAAAACTATGGTTTATGTGTGAGTAATCGGTCTTTTTGTATGACCTGTTACAAAAACGAGTAAATTATGAAGGAAAATAACATGCCCTATTTACTACATGCTAAGGATCTACTGCTATGAAGAGACACCAGGACCATGGCAACTCTTATAAAGGCAAACATTTAACTAGGGCTGGCTTACCGTTTCAGAGGTTCAGTCCATGTCATCATGGTGGACTGCATGGTAGCACACAGGCAGCCATGGTACTGAAGAAGTAGCTGAGAGTTCTATATCCTGATCCACAGGCAGCAGAGAGAGTGGGCCTGGCCTAAGGATTTAAAGCCCACCCCCAGTGACACACTTACTCCAATAAGGCCATACCTCCAAATCCTTCTTTTCCTGTCAAAGAGCATTCAAACTGATGAACGTATGGGGGCCATTCTCATTAAACCTATCACAGCTACATATCCATAGAAATAATATGGGGGTAGGGTTTGTGGTGGGAAGACAGGGAGTTCTACCATTCGGCAAAAACAGAATCCCATAATGAAGTCACGTTGCATGAATTGAACACAAAAGTCCCAGTTCCGTGTGATTTGTTGGTCCTCTGCCAGTGTATAAACGTCACATCAGCTTGCTGTGTCCTGACGAGTACCTCTTCAACTGCCTCTCTCCTCCTCTTTCTCTCAAGCTGCCATTCTAATCTGCTGTATGATTAACATTTTTGGAGAAACTGAGATGATCCTTCCAGTACCCAAATGTCAGAGATGGCTCCAGCCCACTTGGGATGTAGAAAGAATGAGCCAATCAAGTTTGAAAGTTCATGTTCACATCAGGCAGATAGCTTGGGCATAAAATTTATTTTAAGAATTCTTACTGCATGGCTAGGAAGGCTAATGTACTAACACATAGCAGCTGGCTAAAAACTAAACATGCAAATGCAGAAAGAAGTAAAGGCTTACTTTGCCCTGGCCCACGGGGGGATTCGATGAGACCCTAGGGAAGGGGACGAAAGAATGAAGGGACAAGAGACACAAAGAATGGGAGCAAGTCTGGAGTTCTGATCAAGCTCTGAAACTTTAATTTCAGGTGCAGGTTATAAAGACACAGCAAAGCGGGAAGTTTGGGCGAGGGTCATTGCTTAGAGCTATCCCACTATTGAATCATAAGACCACCCCACTGTCATATCCTTATTGCCTTAGACCATCCCACTGTCATAACTGGCTCCCAGGGAATGCCAGATGTTCTTTAAGTTCCTGGGACCTGAGACCTGCAAATGTCCTTTCTTAACCTTGTACTGACTAGGCTTTTTAGAATAGCAGGTAATTTCCCGGGTTTGGCTCCTGGCATTCCTTCTGCAGGAAAAGCCTTCTATAGTGCAGTACTGGGAGACCAGCCACCCTGCAAGTGGAACCAATCACTTGAGTGAATGCACTCTAGGGCCAAGCCTCACCCCCCACATGGAAATTGCTCTATTCGTGACCCATAAGATCAAGATAGATCATTCAGTGCAAATTATCTTTGCTATATAATTTCTAAAAAAAAAAAAAAATTATGTATGGTGGAACAGACAGCATTAGCTCATAATGTGCAGGTCCAGAACTAAGGAATTCTTGAAAAAGTAGGAAATAAGTTTTGAAATTGCTTTAAGCATCTATAATTTCTGTCCTAGGAAATGATCAAAATCTACTTATTTTATTTATTCCTACATTAACATCTACTTGACATTCTTGGGAGCCCTTGTATGCCCTGAGTCTGCTCACACTTAATATCACTGGCTTCAGCTCTCCACGCTGGCGCCAATGCCGCATCCTAAACATAGCTAGTATTTTCCAGTTAGACAGGTGTTTTAGGAAAGTATGTTCCTTGTTTCCCTAAGAAACAAGGACAGAGTCTCCAGCACAGATTATATGAACGATTCATAATCTCACTTTCCTGCAGTTTCTCATTATATTTTTGTCTATGTTCTTAGAGTGCCAGAGTTAGACCCAGGGCCTTACACAGGCTAAGTACTTGCTTTACTAAGCAATTTCCACTCCTAATTTAAATCATTACCAATACATGCTTTGCATAGCCCTAAATGAATATATAGTGCGATCTTAACATGCTTCTGTCTCCCATTTCATATAAAAAAATTTTCTCAAATGCAGATAAACATTGGCCATATTCCCTATAAAACCTTCTGTCTCTCTTTCGTTAGATGAGTTCATGGCTCATTTTCTAGATGTGGCCAAGGAATTTAAATGAAATCACAAATGGCCCAAGGCTCCATGATCTAAAGTGCATCTATAGATGATTTTTTCTGAAGGTGTAAATACTGCTTGCTTTAAGTGAACATTTCTTTATTTCTATTTAAGTGGTCAAATCCTAATGTATCTCTCGGTGATCACTCACAAACGAATGTAACTAATATACAAGTCAGACCAATAGCTGGAAAGTTCTGTGCCCTCCCCCTCATCCCAATCCTAAAGATGGTCACCATTCTGCCTTGTGTTGCCATGAGTTAGTGTTGTCTGCATTTGAATTTTATGCTGAATGACTCGTACAGTATGTCCACACTTGTGTCTGGTTTCTTTCATTCAGCATTGTATTTGTGAGATCATCTACTTCTGTTTTAATAGCCTTCACAGCTGTTCAAAAAAAAAATAGGAGGAAGGACATTACTTCCTCTATTACCCCGTTAAAACTCCATCACTCAGAGCAGTGAATGAATGAGTGCCTGTCTGACCTTGGGCAAGTCACTTAACCTCAAGATTTCTCATCCATGCAGAAAAAACAACAGTCTTTGCCTGCCTTAAAAGATGGCCAGAGACAAATGCAATAAATTAGTGTAAATCTCTTTAAAATATGTAAAGAGAACTATACAGGAGTATGTTATCATCGTTCTTTGTTCTCTGTACAGTACAGGTGAATGTGGACTTACGTAACAGATGGATTCATGAAGGCTTGGTTTTTTTATTTTTTTAGACAAATCAGATTTTCATGAATTAGAGTACTTTAAAATTGCTGGAGAATTTGGTTCTTTCAAAGAGTCCTTTGCAGGGCCTTTGTGTAAAGCAACATAACTCCTTACTTCCTTTTCTCAGAAAACTGAGTTTGTATGTTTTATACATGTCTGTTAATGCGAATGATTTCTGTTCATTTTAATCCATCTCAAAAAGAGTATACTGGGTATATGTTTGAATACTTGTTTGTTTTGATTTGGTTTAGTCTGAGATTTTTTAAGATCCAGCTTGCCATTTTCCAGGCTGGCTTAGAAATCACTTTTTAGCTCAGGCCAGCTTCGAACTCATAATATTCCTGCCTGGCCACCTGAATTCTGCTACTATAAGAATGTGGCCCTACATCTAGCATTTATAGCGGTCTTTCT
The DNA here is from genome assembly GCF_004785775.1 of Grammomys surdaster. Taxonomy (NCBI): domain Eukaryota; kingdom Metazoa; phylum Chordata; class Mammalia; order Rodentia; family Muridae; genus Grammomys; species Grammomys surdaster. The sequence continues at coordinate 22,758 of NW_021627581.1, read as the reverse complement.
AAGGGGCATGATCTCTCGTGGAAGGGTGTGTGTGTGAGTGTGTGTTCGCTTGTGTCCACACAGTGTTTTAATCCAGAAGTCCAGTAGGAAGAAAGGCACACTGAATCCCTGGATAGTGCTAGTCTCGAAAGCACTTACTGTGCAACATGATCTGTATCCTCTGTACAGATCCATACACTCCTGATCGCGACTGCCGTTCCACATGTCTTGTTGCATTACGAGCAGCAATTGAAGCGCTGACATGAGGTGCTCTGTGAACCACAAAGACTCTTGAGACAAAGAGTCAAGCAAAGCAAGCAGCCACACAAAAAGACCCTGGAAAGGCTATAGAAGGATGGTTGGGTAGCCAGTGACATCATAGCATGTCAACACTGCAGGTGGCGTACTGTCACTTCTGTTCTCTCTGTTGTTGTCACTGAGCCTTCTCTGTGTCACATCACATTGTCCCTCTTCCGTGACGTCGTCTCATCCATCAGTTCAAGCAAAGCACAATGAATAGCATCGCTCTTTTCCTGTCTGGATCTCTCCCCCGTTGGTTTGAGTAGCTCAGTAGGGCTTGTTTAGATGAGCCTTCTAACGATGCTCTGGAGGATCTTTATGAATTTCAAATGTCTTTGACGATGACATGAGGAAGCTAAAATGAACCTACAAAACTGTTTATGAGTGCATCAGGTAGGGATTTCATTTTCATAATCCAGGGTGGATCATTACACTGTGTAATAATCATCTGAAGATTAACAGCACACTTGATACAGTAAGAGGGAAAGCCTGGAGCTCATGCAGGCCTGCATCCCTTGACTCCTTGTCAGCATCTAGTCTGTAAATGTGACCTTCGGGCTTTCTGAGAAGTTCAGGGGAGATTTTAAATGACAAAATCCAGAACTTACAAAGAGTTAACTATATCTAAATCAGAGCAGACACCTCCCCCAACACACAGTATACTATAAACACACAATATGCTAGAAAACCAGACACAAGAATACAGCTAAGGACTAGCCACAACTGGAAGTGCTTTAGGGTTAGAGTCTAGCACAAGCCATATCCAGATCCTCCACATCTTCCAAGCCTGCAGTATTCCGAACAGCTGTTAGAATCATATTTAAAGGCATCTTCCCTTTAGATACCCTTTCTGGTTTTGTTTCTTTGACAAGGGAAGAACTTCCTGACAATACAAAAGATAGACAGCATTTTTGTAGTGGGTTTTTTTTGTTTTGTTTTTGTTTTTTGTTTTTTGTTTTTTAACCCATGCCTGTCTCCTGACAGGCTGCTTCCTTTGGCCAACTTGACAGAGCTAGAGTCACCTGGGAAGAGGGAATCTCAGTGGAGACAATGCTTCTATCAGCCTATGAACAATTCTGGGGGCATTTTCTTCATTAATTATTGGATTAATGTGGAGGACCCAGCCTACTGTGGATGATACTACACCTGCACAGGGGGTTCTTGGTTTTATAAAACTCAAGCTGAACAAACCAGTAAGAAGCATTCCTCCATGGTTGCTGCTTCAGTTGCTGCCTCCAGGCTCCTGCCTTGAGTTCCTACCTAAGAGTTGTGATAGACTATTTATTAGCCATAAGCTGAAATAAACCCTTTCCACCCCAGCTTGCTTTTGGCCTTGGTGCTTTATCACAGCAATGGAAGGTAAATGTAGATACCTGGGTGTCTAAAGTGACTGTACCTGAGGTTTCTTAGGCTCTTTCACACCCCTATTTTGAAGCAATTTTATTCCTTCCTGTTTCCACCCAGTTTGTGGGCAAACTTCATAACTCAGTTATTCTTGACTTTCTTTATTATAAAAATACTTACATGTCACTCATTGAGCTTTGATGGCATCTAAGAATTCAGGAAAAGTTGTCCGTTAAAATGAAACTTGGACTTGTGTCTGGGTAATTTGTAGATAACCTTCGTTTGTTTTAGTTTTACTTACAAACACATCATTACATGAGTCCAGTAAGTCCAGGTGCCGTTGAAAATGTTAACAACATGAGCTTTAGTAGTGTTTCTGGCTTATTTAAGATTAAACTGGAAGGAGCGATTTGTGAAGACTTACCTCAGGTATCTTCAGCTACAGCGGTTTGCTAGACTGTTACCAAACTGAACTTTGATCTGCCTGCTCTCTTTGTCAGCAGATGATAGACACTGAAAAATACAACAGACTCCCCACCCCCTCACCCCCCCATACCCCAACCCCATTCATTTGGTTCTGAGAAACTGAGTCCTGCCCCGCCCCCACCCCATTCCACGGAGCCCCTCCCACTTCCCTGGGTTTGTTCCTAGCCCATGGTGCATTGCTTTCCAAACAGGCAAGAGAAAATAGACAAGTGAACCCCTCTTATCTGCAGCTACCCTAATGGCCCTTCCTGTAGCTCAGCCTCAGGGGCTCCCTGTGTGAACAGATTTCTTTAAGAAGTGTCTGAGGGAGCATTAGTGTAGGAGAAAACAAAAAGACATCTTAACTGCCATTTGAAGAACAGTCTATAAAGCAGATGACAGGAGTCGCTTTGATTTTGTTTTTCTTTAGTGACTTCTAGGCTGTGAATAGCAGTACGGTAAATATCTTTATACTGGTTCCAGCTAAAGACCAAAGGCCCCATACTATATTGAACAGATTAAAATATCTAGAAACCATTCAGAGAATCTGGTGCTATTGAAAGATACAAATGCCCTTCCAACTCAACATCCTGTTCATTTTCCATTAACTGCACAGATATACCTCATGTTTCTCCATTATGTATAAATACATTATAAATAAATGAAAAGGCCATTCATCTGGGTTTTTTTTTAATTTTTAGATGAAAGAAAAAAAGGAAATTCTTATGAAAAATGTTCAAGTACTAACAATTTACAAACCATGATGATGAACTGTTAAACATATTGTAGCTTCTAACTTTCACAAAATCATTCTTGTAGTGATTTATAAAACTGAAATTCAGAAATGCTTGCTCCTAAAAGTCTAAATGCCGATGTGCCAGCAAGACGAAAGCTGTGACAAGCTGTTACGGGAAATATTAAAAAGATCGGCAAGTTCTCGTGCTATGCCCAGCACCTGTGGGCTATATGGCTCCAGTGGGATGTTCTCAACTTGGCTATTTCTCTTGGTTCCGTGACTCCCGAAACATCTGTACCAGACTTGCTAAGTTTCCTTGGCTGGCCGCTCCATGCCAGCCTCATGAAACTACCGCCCACCCTGTGGTCAGCCACCACAACACCCAGAAGCCCAGTAGAAACAAAACTCTAGAAGCTTAGAATTAACCAGTCGGGTTTATATAACATCTCAATTCACAGATGCCCACACAATAATTTCAGGGCCGATTGATAATGATACAAGCTGCCCACCTAGATTAGACAAGTTACCCCAATCATTTTATCCCTCTATGAAATTATGTTTACCTGTGCCTATTTAAAGCCATGCTGAACCTGAATCATCCTGTTCTTCTGCCTCCATCTTGCTTCCTCCCTTCTCTCCCTTGTCACATTCAGTCCCTGCAACCTTAGCTCCGCCTCCCCTTTCCCTGTCCAATCACAGGCCTTCTGCTGTACTGATAATGTAATTGGACAGGGAAAATCCTGCCACAACAAGCCCCATCCCTAGACCCAGGCTACTTCCTGTCTCTTCCAAGCCTTCACCCAACCGTCCCCTTTATGAAATTGGCTTTAAAGACTCGGGTTCTCACAGGACCTAACTTCATGCACATCCCACAGCATAACCATAAATGCTGCTTAATTGTGATTGTTAACTTGACTGAATTAAGAACCACCTTTAAAGCATTAATGCGGTGCACTGTTGGAAGGTGTCTGCAAGGCGTTAACAGAGCTTTCACTGAGTAGGAAAGACCTCTGCTGAAGATGGCTGCCACCATCTCTTGAGCCCAAGAAGAAAGCCAGCAGACTATCAGTACACACACACACAATCACCAGCTTCCCTCACTACGGTGAACTCCATACCCCAGAACCTTGGGTAAGTAAGCCCTCACTTAGGTTGTTTCTTGTCGTGTGTGGGCACATAGCAACAAAGAAAGCAACTAACACACCATGGAATCATCCTGTGTTCTAATTTGGTCTTGTGGACACCAGTGGTGTGGCTCCCCTTCAAAACAGAACTAGGGAGAGGGGACCATTGTCATCAAAGTGAGCTGAAGCCAAGGGGCTAAAAAGAAAAGCCCAGGGCTGTTAGCATCCCAACTACGGTCTGAGTCTGGACAGTTGAGGTGGCAGGATGGCTTGTTCCTTTAGACTCAGGTATTACTGACTACGAGACCTACAGTCAAAGAAGAGAGATTTAAAATGTCTCATTGCCCGGGTCTAGAGATTTCTGTATTTTTTAAAAGTAATCTGCTTTTATCAGCTCCCATTAAAAAAATGCCACACACAAACTTCCACATTGCCTCACGCTGTTAGGACTGTCTGCCCCTTTGTTCCAATAATGCTTATACTAGTTGCTGTAGTTAGACTATAAACTAAACAGAACGATTAAAAGGTATGAATAATATTTGTAGTAGTAGAATCTAGACTAATAATGTACTGATACCTAAGGTACAGAGCTTATTTCTTTTTCCTCTCAGACAGTATCATGTCTCACCAGAGCTAGAAAGAAGTAGGATTAAACCCAACTGATTTTCTACAGATTGTCTTTTCTCTCCCGTAGCTTCTTCTTTTCCTTCATGTTCTACAGATTACTTAGAGTGTATATATGCTCAGGAACAGCCATGATCAATTTTCATGGGGATGGTAGGAAAGCAATCACATCTATTTCTAATTGCAATGTGTGGCTCTCTTAAAGCCGGGTGTATTAGAAGACGTTTTAGAAATCATCTAGCCTATCACTTCACAGATTGAAAAAAGAAAAAGTAGCATAAGTCATGTGGCCCTGGTGGCAGAGAAGACAGTGCAGAGGCATGCCAGACCCTGCCTCATTTGATTAGTCTTCTGGGTTTCACAGTCTAAATCCACAGTGTCCAGTGCAATGTCTACTAAGTACATGTGATGACTTCAAAATCAGCTTTATTTCTGAGAACTACACTGGGAACATTTCCGGTGCTCGATAGCGATGTGTGACTAGTGGCTCCCCTGTCGGATTAAGCAATACAGAAGGTTTCCCTCATCACAGAGCCCTCCATTATGCAGCCTTCACTGCCCTTCCTAGACAGAAAGCAGGCCTGAACACACAAGTCTATGTTATACTCCTAAATTTAAGACATCTGTAGTCACAGGATATGTGGATTCTAGGGCCAGCGTTCCTCAGTGTTGTTGATTTTAAATAAGGAAAGTGCTTAGACTCCCCTGCATATAAACATTTCTTTACCGAATGCCATGTGGCATGATAGGCCATCACAAACCATGAATCTTCTCCTTTTATGGCATTCAGTGGGAAACGTGTAATCACACAGCAGAGGAGCGTGGTAATTTTTCTTTTTTTGGAGGGTCATTTCCACTTTGGGTTCAACACGAAGAAACAATTTATTAAATATTTAGAAGGGATGAAGTGAACTAATTTAGCTGTGAGTATCTGGTGACCATAGAGTCTCTGTTTTGGAACCTGATAGTATAGATGTTTAAATATCTAACTCTGTCTTTAATCCGTTTGTGCCATTTAATGCTCCATTTTTTTTTTTTTTTGTCTCAGGGTCTGGTTTTGCCAAGTGATGAGAAAAATGTATCACCCAATTAATTTCCTGAGCTGTAAGAAACCTCCCTTCCAAAGGTCACAGCCTCATGATTTTGAGAAATACCAGTAGATGAGTTGCCCTGGTTTAATATTCTCCCATAAGTCAGCACGTGAGATGGGTAGTCAGAAAACATTTGCCCTTTTTAAAATGACTTCTCATTAGACCTTTTCCATAAAGCACTTAGAAAACAAGTGTGATGCCAAGCCATCTCATTGACAAGGTGTGAGTTTTAGAGGAACATTTTCAAATAGTAGGAGTTATTATGGAGAGATGTTACTAAAACAAAAACCCTAGATATTTAAATAGAAACAACTGCTTCCAAGCTGAGGTCTCTTTCCAGTTGGTAGTGTTATATTTGAGTGCTAATATAAAGATAGCTAGTAAATAGAAAATTTTTGTGTTTTAATTTATTCAATAATTATTTATGACAAACACTACTTCAAGTACCAAAGATGTAAAATCTGTAATCTGAGGATGCTTTTCCTGAGTTGAGTGGATTTTAATATGTAAGTATATTAAATTATAATCAATCAGTCAAAAGGTAGTGGAACAAGACAGAAAACAAAATGTGTCTTGGCATCTTGGAGAAGTGACTCATGACCCTGAGTCCTGGAAGAGTGATTAAGACATTCAAATAAAGGCTAACAGAAGAAGGAAATGAAGTTCATGGGAATACAAATAAAGATGGCTGACGATGGGGCCCATGAAAGGCTTGGTATGTGTAGCACTGAGATGTAGCACTGACGTCCAGGATTCTTCCATAGCCTCTACAGAGCAACTACTGAACCATTGGCCGTCACGTAGAGCATACCACAGCAACAATGCCTTGGATCCTATACTTTTCCCAACAGTCTCTGCCTGGATGTTTCCCGATGTTTAAGCAATAAACTCCAAATCTTGAATATAATCACTTGAATTCTACAGCAGACATCCATGGTAGACAGAATTTCTGTCTCTTAGCCTTCAAGTTCTCCAAACATAAAAGTGAGTCTTAAAAGATTGCTCTCTCAAGTGAGGCAGACTGCCTTTGTGTGTGTTTTCTTTATAAACCAACATTACAAATGTTGTGACCCTGTAATGCATTTAAACAGGTCAATTAATATATTTCAAAGAGTTATGATGAAATCCTGCGACATCAAACCATTGAGAAAGCCCAGTGCTTATGTTTTATGATCGCGTATGCTACGCATCTCATGATCCTTCCATTGGAATCTTTCCCTTTATTTTGGCTAACTTTTAAACCAAGGGAAAGATTTTTAAATCAAAGGGAAGTCCTTTTAAATGGCTTAATATTTTGGGCTTCTGTCCTCTGTCTCCCCACACACCCTTTTTTTTTTTTCTACAGAAGCCGATTATATATTCTTGTATGCAGCAATGACCAGCAGCTTCCAGAGCTTTGGATTTTACTGTTAGCCATCAGGGACAGAACAGGAACTGTGTCCACCCCTACATCATTTCCTAATAGCAGGCAACCAGAACTTACTTTAAAACATCTCCCTAGAGGCAGCCTAAAGCACATCGTCTAGCGACTCGGCATCCTGTTTAAGCAATTAATACCTTAGTCAAATCTGTGCTCATGTTGGTAGGGTCAGGAAAGTTCACTTTTTCCCAAACAGTCATCTACCAAAGAAAATGGGTTTTTTTCTAAATATGTGTAAACTAGGAACTGTAGCCGATGCATGATGCTTTGTCTCTTGGCTGCCTGCATGAAGACTATTTTGGATTGATAATTCTATCCACTGTCCATGTGATTTCCAGAACTGCATTAGAGACCTTAGGCTGATATACATACACCATACACGGTACAGTGTAGCTTAGATGACTTTTGTTTTATTGTTCTATAGAAACTATGGATTCAAATCACTTATGAGGACTTCAGTAACTCCAGGAGTTCGGGAGCTACTGTAATAAGCCAGTAGCATCGACACGACTCAAGGGAGCAACAGAGTAAAACAAATTCTGTCATCTCTATCCTGAGACACTATCGTTTAAGGTTTAAGAAAAAGAATTGATTCTATGTATTCCATTAGTAATTCCTATGCTAATTCCTTTTTTTTAAAAATCATAATCAAAGGAGGCACATTGTGCTTCTAAGCCATGACTGGGCCTAGTGTGATTTCAGCCTACCATCTCTGTTCATTTCCCTCTCTCCTTCTACCATCCACTGACAATCCTCAAGTGTTCTTTGAAGTTTTACATGATCCTCCCTTTTGGCCTCTGTACCTGTCCCCTTCCCACTACCATCCTGCTCACTCAGCAGGCATATGGTATGCCTATTGAAGCTCTACTTAAGTGTCAGTTTGTCACAGAGTCTTCACAAAGCCCTAGTTTAAACCATCTATTCCCTCTCGTTTTCCCACTCCCCAGCCCCTTCCATGCCTTAACGCTCATTCCCTGACATAGTTTGTTGACTGTCTTTCTACATTCACTCAACGTAAAGTCCAGGAAGGCATGTAGTCATGCCCTATTTTATTAACTGTTGTCTCCCCAGCACCTATACCATTGCCTGGCACTCAGTGTATAGTTAACTATTAAGTGGATGAGTGGATGTATGAGAACATGATTCACTGAATGATTTACTATGGGCCAGTTGTTCTGAATGATAAAAAAATTTTCAGAATCAAAAAGGGAATAACTTTTACAATAACACATAACATGATAATAATGCTCATAAATTCTATGAAAAAAATCCTGTCACCTTTGGAGAACAATGAAGCAGCCTACCCCCAAAGGCAGGGACACTGAACTGGGATTTACAGAGTGGGTGCAGGAGGGAAAATCCGATAAAATTCCCAGTTGTACAAACCTTCCAGAAATACTTATGTGGTGAACTCCAACCCTTATCCAAGTCTGTCCTCTCAATAGCTACAGAGTTGTCAACGGATGTTCAAACAGCATTTTTATGAAGTGTCCTCAGGCAACAGTGTGTAGAAAGACACAGGAGACAGAAGCAGAACAGCCATTGGATAGATGTCACATTAACTAGGGAGGAAGCAAAGGACTTTGAAATGGGTCTAGCTGTGCACCACAAGGGGAGAGACCAGAGAGACACCTGACAAAGCAGATGGACCCAGGCATGAGGAGTCAAGGGGCTCGCAGCCCTGACATGCTTCTGGTTAAAGACAACCAGTCCCTTGGGAACTATCATATTTAATTTATTTGCTCAGTCTGTACTGAGTATTGAGTATGATCATTAGAGTGGAATTTAGCAGAGTTGGGGAAAACAAGAACAAGTATATCGTACAATTTTGCTTATAAGCTTCTCTCTAAATTTTGTTTTGCATAATTCTCTGTGGTATTTTCTGGCATGAAAATGACAAGTTAGGTATATATTAATGATAATAGTACTACTCCACACTTAGAATTTTTCAATGACTTTTAATTCTTTAAATAAAGCTATTTCTACTACACAGGATTCTTTAATAAAAACCACATATTCTGTAACACTCAGAAACAATATTGACATGAAGATGTCTCAAGGTTCAAATTATATGTGATGTCTCAAGTTAAACTTAAAGAAATATGCCTTAATATATTGATAATCCACACATAGCATAGTTTATGATTTTAAAATGTTATTTTGAAAAATCAACTTTCTGTTTTGGTTATATATAAAAAATATTCAAAGTATAAATGAACCTGCCAAGAAAAGTGTCTAGGAAGAAACACTATATGAAGAAAAATGGACCAATTGGATTCTAACTCTATCCTGAAAACTCTTTTATCCGAACTGATTGGATTATTAAAATAAAACCAACTAGAACTACTTTAGAAGTCTCAAACTACTGGAACCTTAACTTTAGTAGTGCAAAGAAACATCATGTTCACTACTAAATAATGCATTTATGACATCCTTCATCCAAGCCATTATTCAGGCTAAAAGTATAAGTTTAAGATTAGACAAGTTGGATCAGCAAGCTGGCTCAGCAGGTAAAAGCACTTCATGCATAAACCTACTAGCCTTAGTTCAAATCCCGGAATCCATGTAGTAGGAGAGAAATATATCCTGTAAGTTCTTCTCTCACTTCCACACATACATCACAGAATACATGGATCCACATCCATAAACACACACACATGTGCACACACACACACACACACATGCACACACACACTACAAACAATAGTTTTTAAAAAGATTAGCTAAGCTAATGAATGATTCTATAGTATTGCCTATTATTTTATAAACTTATATTTGTACCAGAAACAAGGGCTAATCAGATGCATATGTCTTAACTAGCCGATAACAACATGACTTAATTTCAAACTTGATTTTGAACAGGAAACCTTAAGTTATAAGTTTATATTTAATTACTGCGTTGTCACAGATATATAACAGTGTCATTAGTTTAAATATATTTAAAACATATGTAAGAAAAAAGGTTGTTTAGTGCAATTAGACTGAGAGTATATGTATGAGTGTGTGTGTGCGTGCATATATATGTATGTATGCACAAATGTTTGTATATTTACTCAAAAGAATGTCTGCACCTTGTATTCAACTTTTCTCCTGATTGCCTCTGTTAATGGATGACACTTGGCTTCCTACCATTTTTCCTACAATGAGATTTAAGTATTAAATGTACATTTTTGGTAACTGTCAATGTATCTTGGCAGTGGGCTTGCAAATAATCTAAAGACATGTATTCATAATTCAAAATTAATGGTAATTTTTTTACAAAAAAACCTGCTTTTATGAGTTTATAAAAATAACACTAGTTTCCTAAACTGAGAGGAAAATATATTCAATTTCTTTGATTATTTGGGTTTTTTCTTAAATATTGCGTTAAAATATTCTAGTCTAATTTTATGTGATTGGTTGTTCTAAGTCTGATTTCATATGACCATGCAACAAAGACCAAATTAGAAATGCCATGGATGTTAGTCTCCACTTAAAACATAATGTAAAATTCTTTTATTTTCTTTTTAAATATCCCCCTGAAATGAAATACCCAATTTTAGTGAACGATGTTTAGCAAAGTTACATTTATGACGCAAATGCAACCTTTGTGAATTGAGCATATACATCCTCCATCTAAACACTGAATGAATGCACGCCTCAGCATAGAATTTCCTTTCCAGCTCCACTTGTCAGGAAGGGAAACACTCAGGAGATACTTGAGAAGCTGGGATCCTGGGCCACAATAAACCCAAGGCTTGTCTTCATTCTCAGATCTCCTTGTAACTTCTGTCCTTGCTTAGCATTGACATTCATTTCCCAAATAATTTACATATGTGAGGAAATCATTAAATATGTTTATGTGTTAACGGGAAAGAACTGGAGGAGAAGGGCAAGCTGATATGGATGCAGGGGTAATTGATTGGGAAAAGTCCCCCGAGACAGAGGCAAGGATGGATTCCAGAGTCTACCTGATGAATTGGCCTTGCAAAGGAGGAGGGGCTCCTCTTCCTCTGAGGTCCTTGTGGCTTTGGGCTGATGAGAGATATAGTCTGGAGGGGGTTTATACCTGATGGTCTATTTTTCTTCGCAAAATCTAAAAAGGAGAAATTTCAAACAGAGGGGAAAAGATGGGTGGAGATACTGCCCACCACCACAGATAGGAAGCCTGTTAAAAACATAGTCGGTGGTTCTGGCAGTACGTCATCCAGGAATAAAAGTTGGTATGACACAACACACATCCGATAAGCCGAGGCTAATTATAGAGGAAATGAGTCTTCCTGTGAGGGCTGTTCAGAAAAGCAGCGGGGAGTAGGTTCTCTGGGTGTTTCTAAACACTGTGTCTTTTTAATTCTTTTAAAATTCATGATCCTTCTTCCCCTAATGATCATGCTCATGTTTTATATCACATTAAAGGATATGAATGTCAGATGCTGACTAACGGAAGTGTCCCTCAATGAAAATAAACCTTTAGGATAGTGTAATGAACTAAAGAGCTCTTGTGTGAAATAGTAGCATCTATAAACCCACGAAACACACCCAAATCAAGTCCATCTCTAAATGTATGCTAAAAAAGAATGCCCCATAGCTTTATTTAAAAATAGTGTAAGGAGTCAGAAATGAAGTTGTAGCTCTGTGTTTTGTTTTGTTTTTTTTTTCCACTTTCGGAAAACCTTCGTCTAAATTAAGCCAACAGATCCTAACACCGACTTTGTGGTTGAAGGACTGCTTAATCTCACAACTGTCACGTTTACATTTTCTGAGTAAATATCTCCCTTCATCTCACTGAATACTGTATTCGGCCTGCCTCTCAGATTACAGCCTGACCAACTGCTGGCATCTGCCCTGTTTCCTCTTCAGGTGCACACCAGGTGCTTGCCTTTAGCCTTGGCCTCCCCTAGTTTGTAAGAAGATTTTGTGCGAGTCAGTTCTGGGAGGGTTAACAGATGGAAGTACCATTGTAATGTGTCCGTTTTCTCGGGATTGGCATTGGATTCTAACTGCTTCTAGCAATAACATCCTGGGCCATCCAAATGAGACCGATCTGATAGACTGGTAGGTATGTCATGAAACAAATGCACTGAGACCCCAAGCATTTTCTTTCTAAAAGAAAAATCAGATCCCTCTTGTATGTAACTAGTGGTTTTCAAAATGTATATATATATATATATAATTATATATTTTTATATACATATATATATTATAAAAACCACTTTGTATTTCCAACTGAGAAATTTTCTTCTCGGCTATTTTAGTTCAGCAAAGGAGACCTTATACAATAGGGTGGCTTGTTAGTTGTTGAATAAAATTGCTAGTTAGTTGGTCACCTAAGCCTAAATGGCAGTATTGTTATGTTAATTGAATTGTTTTTTTTTTTTCCTCTTTTAGGGACCTCTGGGGCCTCCTGGACAAAAGGTAGGCTGTGCTTATCAGTACTAAGAAAGTTCTTAAGCTCCTCTGTCTAATGAGAGCAAGAGAAATGGAAGGAATTAGCAACCATAAGCCATGCTGAGAGGGTCAGTCTCCTTTGTACATTCTGCTTTCTAAAAATGTTTTATTATTACATTATTAGAATATGCCTTAGATTTCCATTCATTGGAGAATATTCAGTAAACCCGGGAAGGCTTTTTGAGCTGTCTCGCTGAACTTGTAGGTTATGGACTATTTAATGCAAATATTGGTAACACATTCTGACAGCATGTACAACATAGAGGATCATGTGACACTGCAAATTGATTGCTGGCCCTGGTCAAATACATAACTGCCAAGTGGCCACAGAGCTGACCCTAAGAGAGGATATGCTTGTTGCTTGCTTCACTGCACCGCTTGGCTCACTCAGTGTCCCCCTTGGCTGAGGTAAGCTGAAAAGTGACTTCCTGATTATAATTTCAGCCTTTGCCACAATCAACAAATGACATTCTAAAGGAGAGGATCCTAGGGTTCTGAGATCACACCAATGGTACTTAAGTAAATACAGCAATGTCCGATTAGGTGGCCCTTTGCCAATAAACACCAGGAAGTCCCATTCACTACTAACCTCCCACCCTGAATGGGGAGGGAGAGGATGTTCAACTTGAAGAAAACTAGAAAACAATTGTGTTGTAACAGGTGGGAAAGTGGTTGCTCTTTATCTTTGGACTCCATCAAAGATAGAGACTTTTTAGTCCCCAAGTGCCAGGCATGTGGCATCTGTTGAAACACAATCCTTGAAACCAAGTCTAAGCCCCTGCGCTGTGAAGCATCTTGCATGTCGGAACAGTTTGTCCTTCGCAATAATGTCTCTATTAAGCTCAGTGTGAAATTGTAAAGCTAGCCTGATCCACGTACAGCAAGGATAAAATGCTGGCTCCAGGCTCCAAGACCTCCTTTAGTTCCCACACCACAGGATCACAGGCTGAATTAGGGAACTTGCCAGCTCAATTTGTTTGGCATATACTTTTTTTGAGTGAGCTATTTTTAGAGCAGTTTCATGATGATCATGGCTATTTAATAAAATCTTTGTCCCATTATTATAAAAGAAATTTAATATAGAACTAAGAAATTAAGAAAAATCTGTTTTCTTATTCTATGTTAAGAATAAGCAAAAAGTAAAGCAAACATATATATATATTCATTCACACAGACACACACACATACACATACATACACACCCAAACTAACCTTGTCTAGAGCCTAAAATGAGAAGGGGCAAAGAGTAAATGACCTATCTGTTAATGTTCCCTGTATTCATTTAAGTGTCATGGATTGTACTAGGTAGTGACTGGCTTTCCTACCCTCAGCTGAGCCATCTATACAGAGCTGTCCATTCTCAGCCAGTGGGTATATGTGCTCATGTTTATGTATTCAGGGGCCTCCATATTCAACATACAAAAGTTGTATTGTTCCTGGTCAGTACACAACATTTATGATGCTTTCTTGAGTCCACATTAGAAGCCGTATCAATTCTTAGGTGACTTAAACGGACTTTCCAAAAGTCAAAAGGGGACGTGATCCAAATATAATACATTTGAGTCTTCAGCATAGAGGCCTCCTATAGTAGTATAAGCAGTTGCTTTTTTAATTACCTTCTGTTTGGGTTCTACAAACTTGGCAAATTCAAGAGTTGCTGCTACCACTCAGCTTTTTCCAGGAGGAACTAAATTATCTATGTCTTTAAACAAAATTTAGAGCCATATGACTTCCTGAACATTACGGCTTTCAATTTATATGAGATTCTATAAATTGTCTTAGAGTTAAGTGAATATTTGGAAAGAATATTAAAGTTTGTCTCTACTTTCTAGGAAAGTATGAGAATCTGCCTAGATTACTAAATATTAGAACACAGTGGAAAACATTTAAAGAACACAGCCTTAAAACCTTTCATGTAGGAGCTATAGTATATCTTAGCCATGCAAAATTGTGGCTGAATAATAAATGCCACACAGATTTGGAACTGAAATATTACATGATCATGGTAGTAACTTAATTTAATCATGTGCATCTTTAGGGTTCCATTGGAGCACCTGGGACCCCAGGCATGGATGGGCAAAAGGTAAGTTCTGCTTATTGTAGCATTTATCACATAATTTGGAGACAACTAGAGTCACAGAACCATTCTAGACAGTTATGTTATTAATATGCATATATGCGAATACAGGAAAGCCAGGGAGCAAACTTCCAAATGAGTTGACTTGAAAGAACCTGTAATCCCAAACTAAAACTTTTCCATTGTAAGAGTTTTGAATGTGTTTAGTTTTGTTAAGTGACTGTAGAGGATGTAAGGGAGATGCTACTTAACCATTCATACAAGACACACTAATTTCATTCTGGTCATGGGTACTATGTACTAGCTACTTCTTTGATTAAGAAAAAGTTATTTCTATAAATATATAAGCATATATGAGGTTTCATATTAAAATCTTCTGAACAAGAACAAACTCTTCACTGTTAAGTAAACTTGGGATCAAAATGGATTTTCCTACGCTCTTATTATTAACTTCTCTTGTGCTGTTAATAATGAAGGGAATCAGAAATAAAGAAAAGTGTGTGTGTGTGTGTGTGTGTGTGTATGTGTGTGTGCATACATACACATGTCCCTCTGCATACACACGTCTTTTTGCATGTGTATGTTTATTTCCATGGCATTTTTATTATTTGGAAAAGCATCTAACATTATCCCACAAGTAAGCCTGGTGTCTGTGCACTTAACATGCCTACCTACCAGCTCTCCAGTCTGGAACCTCTACAGAGATGAACAAAGCCACTGTGAGAGCTAACAGAACCCAGAGCTGGCCCAGCCCTCCCAGGGGACTGGAAGCTGAGCTTGGGACTTTTCTGTCTCCCTCTGAAATCTGGATCTAGCCCTTAGAAATCTCATGACTCATGTACTCATCTTCCAGGATATTTTAAGGCCCTGGACCCTGGACCAAGTTCTGAAATCATGCAGGGATCCCAGCTCTGACCAAGAAAACAGACTTACAAATGGTCTTTCATCTCTTCCACCTGCCTGTCTCTCTTAGGACCTCTTAAAGTAGCTAAGAATATGAGTTCACCACCTACATGCTATGTAGCTTCTGTCAATGTCTTTAAATTTTCTGGCCTCCTTTTCTGCCTCTGTATGAGAGAGACTATCACAATTCCTACCTCAAAAGGTCCATGCAGGGATTAAGAGTATTGATAAGCCCTTATAATAGTGTCTGCCACTACTATTAAACTTTTCTTATGTTTCATTTTAGTGAAATACTGAAGGTTTGATTGCTCTATTTTCCAAAGAGGCAATTCAGAATTACTCAAATTCTAAGGAAGATTAATACTCCCAATCAAGTTTCATAGCACCCTCATTTCATAAGCCAGACAGCCATGCCAGGGCCCCATTTACACTTCTGTAAAATGTACAATCCTCCCCTCCCCAATCCTGTTAAAGACAGAAGATTTAATTTCTTTTTAAACCCTGCAGATCATGGAGGGGAAATGTGATTTTAAAAAGGAAAATTGAAAAATGCTTGCTATAAAGGAGATTTGAAGACTGTGTGGCTTTGAGTGCTTTTGACATTGATGAAGACCAAACTTGTGTGCACTCTTAATGTTTTGCTTTCTCTCCTCTGTTGTTGTTTTATTCTTTGTTCAACCTTGAGAGTCATTGTGTAAATCCATAGAAAAACCTTTAACCTGAGAGAAAACTATCTTTTGAAGACTTCATATTTTTCATTTTCACAAGGAAATAAGCAATTTCCTCAGAAAGAGCAAGAAATGTGACATTTTCTTGTCCTAGTCACCGAGTTTAAATTATGTATCAAGGAAACAGCAGTGGATAGCCATGGCTTTATGTTCTACAATCTATCTTTTTTTTGTTTTGTTTTGTTTTTTTTTTAGCTATTTTTTTTTATTGGATGTTTTATTTACATTTCATATGTTGTCCCCTTACCCCATCCCCCACCCACCCAGGAACCCCCAATCCCCTCACACCTCCTCCTTCTTCTTTGTGGATGTAACCTCTATCTACCCCCCCACTCCCACCTCCCCACCCTCAAAACTCCCACCCCCTGGAGCGTCCAGCCTTCATGAGGTCAAGGATCTCATCTTCCATCTGTGCCCAGCAGGGCCCTCCACTCTTATATATTCAGCTAAGGCCCTGGATCCCTCCATAAGTGCTCCCAGGCTGGTGGTTCAGACCCTGGGAGCTGTGGTTGGTTGGTATTGTTGCTCTCCTCATGGGGCCACAAATCCTTTCAGCTCCTTCAGTCTTCACTCTAACTCCTCCATTGAGAACCCCATGATCACTTCAATGGCTAGTTGTGAGCATCTGCCTCTGAATATGTCAGACTCTTGAAGACCTCTGAGGAGACATCCATATCAGGCTCTTATCAGCATGCACTTCCTGACTTCCACATCAGCATCTACCTTTGGTGACTGCACATGGGATGGATACTCAGGTGGAAAGGTCTTCAGACGGCCCCTCCTTCAGTTTTTGTCCCTCGCTTTGTCTCCATATTTGCTCCCTTGAGTATTTTGTTGCTCCTTCTAAGAAGGACCGAATCACCCCCACTTGGTCTTCATTCTTTATGGACTTCATGTGGCCTGTGAGTTGCATCTTGGGCATTTTAAGGTTCTGGGCTAATATCCAATAATCAGTGAGTGAATACCATGTGTGTTCTTTTGTGATTGGCTTACCTCACTCAGTATGATAATTTCTAGTTCCATCCATTTACCTAGGAACCTCTCAAATTCATTGTTTTTAATAGCTGAGTAATACTCCATTGTGTAAATATACCACATTTTTTTAATCCATTCCTCAGTTGAAGGACATCTGGGTTCTTTCCAGCTCCTGGCTATTATAAATAAGGCTGCTATGAACATAGTTGAGCATATGTCCTTATTATATGTTCGAGCACCTTCTGGGTATATGCCTAGGAGTGGTATAGCTGGATCCTCGGGTAATGCTATGTCCAATTTTCTGAGGAACCGCCACACTGATTTCCAAAGTGGTTGCACCATCTTGCAGTCCCACCAACAATGGAGGAGTGTTCCTCTTTCTCCACACCCTCGCCAGCATCTACTATCACCTGAGTTTTTAATCTTAGCCATTCTGACTGGTGTGAGATGGAATCTCAGGGTTGTTTTGATTTGCATTTCCCTGACGACTAAGGATGCCGAGCATTTCTTTAGGTGCTTCTCGGCCATTCGAGTTTCTTCTGTTGAAAATTCTTTGTTAAGCTCTATACCCCATTTTTTAATAGGGTAATTTGGTTGCCTGGAGTCTAATTTCTTGAGTTCTTTGTATATATTGGATATTAGCCCTCTATCAGATGAAGGATTGGTAAAGATCTTTTCCCAATTTGTTGGTTGTCGTTTTGTCCTATTGACAGTGTCCTTTGCCTTACAGAAACTTTGCAATTTTATCAAGTCCCATTTGTCAATTATCGATCTTAGAGCATATGCCATTGGAGTTCTGTTCAGGAACTTTTCCCCTGTGCCCAAGTGTTCGAGGCTTTTCCCCACCTTCTCTTCTATTAGTTTCAGTGTATCTGGTTTTATGTGGAGGTCCTTTATCCACTTAGATTTGAGCTTTGTACAAGGGGATAAGAATGGATCAATTTTCATTCTTCTACATGTTGTCCTCCAGTTGAACCAGCACCATTTGTTGAAAATGCTGTCCTTTTTCCACTGGACAGTTTTAGCTCCTTTGTCAAAGATCAAGTGACCATAGGAGTGTGGGTTCATTTCTGGGTCTTCAATTCTATTCCATTGATCTTCCTGCCTGTCTCTGTACCAATACCAGGTAGTTTTTATCACTATTGCTCTGTAGTACAGCTTGAGGTCAGGGATGGTGATTCCTCCTGAAGTTCTTTTATTGTTGAGAATAGTTTTCGCTATCCTAGGTTTTTTGTTATTCCATATGAATTTGAGAATTTCCTTTTCTAACTCTGTGAAGAATTGAGTTGGGATTTTAATGGGGATTGCATTGAATCTGTAGATTGCTTTTGGCAAGATGGCCATTTTTATTATATTAATCCTGCCAATCCATGAGCATGGGAGATCTTTCCATCTTCTGAGATCTTCTTCAATTTCTTTCTTCAGAGACTTGAAGTTCTTGTCATACAGGTCTTTCACTTGCTTGGTTAGATTCACACCAAGGTATTTTATATTATTTGCAACTATTGTGAAGGGTGTCATTTCCCTAATTTCTTTTTCAGTCTGTTTATCTTTCATGTAGAGGAAGGCTACTGATTTGTTTGAGTTGATTTTATAACCAGCCACTTTGCTGAAGTTGTTTATCAGGTTTAGGAGTTCTCTGGTGGAAGTTTTGGGGTCACTTAAGTATACTATCATATCATCTGCAAATAGCGATATTTTGACTTCTTCCTTTCCTATTTGTATCCCTTTGACTTCTTTTTGTTGTCTAATTGCTCTGGCTAAGACTTCCAGTACTATATTGAATAGGTAGGGGGAGAGTGGGCAGCCTTGTCTAGTCCCTGATCTTAGTGGGATTGCTTCAAGTTTCTCTCCATTTAGCTTGATGTTGGCTACTGGTTTGCTGTAAATTGCTTTTACTATGTTTAGGTAGGGGCCTTGAATTCCTGATCTTTCCAAGACTTTTATCATGAAGGGATGTTGAATTTTGTCAAATGCTTTCTCAGCATCTAGTGAGATAATCATATGGTTTTTTTTCTTTAAGTTTGTTTATATAGTGGATTACATTGATGGATTTCCGAATATTGAACCATCCCTGCATTCCTGGGATAAAACCTACTTGATCATGATGGATGATTGTTTTGATGTGGTCTTGGATTCGGTTTGCTAGAATTTTATTGAGTATTTTTGCATCGATGTTCATAAGGGAGATTGGTCTGAAGTTCTCTTTCTTTGTTGGGTCCTTGTGGGGTTTGGGAATGAGTGTAATTGTAGCTTCATAGAACGAATTGGGTAGTGTTCCTTCTGTCTCTATTTTGTGGAATAGTTTGAAGAGAATTGGTATTAGGTCTTCCTTGAAGGTCTGATAGAATTCAGCACTAAAACCATCTGGTCCTGGGCTTTTTTTAGTGGGGAGACTTTTAATGACTGCTGCTATTTCCTGAGGGGTTATGGGACTATTTAGATGGTTTATCTGCTCCTGGTTTAACTTCGGTACCTGGTATCTGTCTAGGAAATTGTCCATTTCATCCAGGTTTTCCAGTTTTGTTGAGTATAGGCCTTTGTAGTAGGATCTGATGATTTTTTGAATTTCTTCAGTTTCTGTTGTTATGTCTCCCTTTTCAGTTCTGATTTTATTAATTTGGATACTCTCTCTGTGCCCTCTGGTTAATCTGGCTAACGGTTTATCTATCTTGTTGATTTTCTCAAAGAACCAACTCCTGGTTTTATTGATATTTTGTATTGTTCTTTCTGTTTCTATTTGGTTGATTTCAGCCCTGAGTTTGATTATTTCCTGCCTTCTACTCCTCCTGGGTGTATTTGCTTCTTTTTGTTCTAGAGCTTTTAGTTGTGCAGTCAACTTGTTAGTGTGTGCTCTTTCCAGTTTCTTTTTGTAGGCACTTAGAGCTATGAGTTTTCCTCTTAGCACTGCCTTCATGGAGTCCCACAAGTTTTGGTATGATGTGTCCTCATTTTCATTGAATTCTAAAAAGTCTTTAATTTCTTTCTTTATTTCTTCCTTGACCAAGTCATCATTGAGTAGAGAGTTGTTCAGTTTCCATGTGCACATGGGTTTTCCATTGGTTTTGTCATTATTAAAGACCAGTCTTATTCCATGGTGATCTGATAAGAGGCAAGGGATTATTTCAATCTTTTTGTATCTGTAGAGGCTTGTTTTGTGACCAATTATATGGTCTATTTTGGAGAAGGTACCATGAGGTGCTGAGAAAAAGGTATATTCTTTTGTTTTAGGATGAAATGTTCTATAGATGTCTGTTAAGTCCATTCGGTTCATAACTTCTGTTAATGTCAAAGTGTCTCGGTTTAGTTTCTGTTTCCATGATCTGTCCATTGCTGAGAGTGGGGTGTTGAAATCCCCCACTATTATTGTGTGAGGTGTAATGTGTGTTTTGAGCTTTAGTAAAGTTTCTTTTATGTATGTAGGTGCCCTTGCGTTTGGGGCATAGATGTTCAGAATTGAGAGTTCACCTTGGTAGCTTTTTCCTTTGATGAGTATGAAGTGTCCTTCCTTATCTTTTTTGATTAATTTTGGATGGAAGTCGATTTTATTTGATATTAGAATGGCTACTCCAGCTTGTTTCTTGGGACCATTGGCTTGGAAAATTGTTTTCCACCCTTTTATTCTGAGGTAGTGTCTGTCTTTGTCACTGAGGTGTGTTTCTTGTATGCAGCAAAATTCTGGGTCTTGTTTGTGTATCCAGTCTGCTAGTCTGCGTCTTTTTATTGGGGAATTGAGACCATTGATGTTAAGAGATATTAAGGAAAAATGATTGTGGCTTCCTGTTATTTTTGTTATTAGAGGTAAAGTTATGTTTGTATAGTTATCTTCTTTTGGGGTTGTTGGAAGATTACTTCCTTGCTTTTTCTAGGTTGTAGTTTCCCTCCTTGTGTTGGCGTTTTCCATCCATTATCCTTTGAAGTGCTGGGTTTGTGGGAAGATATTGTGCAAATTTGGTTTTGTCATGGAATATCTTGGTTTCACCATCTATATTGATTGAGAGTTTTGCTGGGTATAGTAATCTGGGCTGGCAATTGTGTTCTCTTAGGGTCTGTATGATGTCCGTCCAGGCTCTTCTGGCTTTTATAGTCTCTGGTGAGAAGTCTGGTGTAATTCTTATAGGTCTGCCTTTATATGTTACTTGACCTTTTTCCCTTACTGCTTTTAGTATTTTTTCTTTGTTTTGTGCATCTGATGTTTTGATTATTAAGTGACGGGAGGTATTTCTTTTCTGGTCTAGTCTATTTGGTGTTCTGTAGGCTTCTTGTATGTTTATGGGCATCTTGTTCTTTAGGTTAGGGAAATTTTCCTCAATGATTTTGTTGAAGATATTTACTGGCCCTTTAAGTTGGGAATCTTCATTCTCATCTATACCTATTATCCTTAGGTTTGGTCTTCTCATTGTGTCCTGGATTTCCTGGATGTTTTGAGTTAGGAGTTTTTTGCTTTTTTCATTTTCTTTGACAACTGTGTCAATATTTTCCACCGTATCTTCTGCATTTGAGATTCTCTCTTCTATCTCTTGTATTCGGTTGGTGATGCTTGCGTCTGTGACTCCTGATCTCTTTCTTAGGTTTTCTATCTCCATGGTTGTCTCCCTTTGAACTTTCTTTATTGTTTCTATTTCCAGTTTCAGATCCTGAATGTTTTTGTTTAATTCCTTCTTTGTGTTTTCTTGCATTTCTTTAAGGGATTTCTGTGATTCCTCTTTAAGGGCTTCTATCTGTTTACTTGTACTCTCCTGTATTTCTTTAAGGGAGTTACTTAATTCCTTCTTATAATCCTCTATCATCATCATGAGAAGTGATTTTAATTCTGAATCCTGCTTTTCAGGTGTGAAGGGGTGTTCAGGGCTTGCTATATTGGGAGAACTGGGCACTGATGATGCCAAGAAACTTTGGTTTCTGTTGCTTATGTTCTTGCGCTTGCCTTTCGCCATCTGGGTAACTCTAGTGGTACCTGCCCTCTCTGTGTAAGATTGGAATATGTATTTCCAGTTATCTTGCTTATTGCAGAGCTCCTCGGAGTCCAGAGGTCTCTGTGGTCTTATGCCCCTAATCTCCCGGGTGGAAGAACTCCTGGGACTCAGGCCACCTCTTGGATCTGGTAATCCTTCTGTTCTGAGTGCAGTGGCTCCTCGGCTGCTCTGAGTGCAGTGGGTTCTCGATGACTCAGGATTCAGTTTCAGCTGCTCTGAGTGCAGTGGCTCCTAGATGACTCAGGATTCAGTTTCTCCACAGGACAGGAGCAGACCAACTCTGTGTCAGCTGCTCTGAGTGCAGTGGCTCCAGCTGCTCTGAGTGCAGTGGGTCCCTGATGACTCAGAATTCAGTTTCAGCTGCTCTGAGTGTAGTGGCTTCTCGATGACTCAGGATTCAGTTTCTCCACAGGACAGGAGCAGACCTACTCTGTGTCTGCTCCAGTCCCAGGGACCAAGCAGGGGCCGAAGGGAAGTGGAATTCCGGAGGGGCAGGGTTTGGGTAGCTGCTGTGCCCTAGATGTCCCTGGCTCCCAGATGTATTTCTGGGGCTTAGGGAGTGAGATGGAGTTCTTACCAGCTGCTCTGA
>NW_021627580.1:0-25753 GCF_004785775.1 Grammomys surdaster | reverse complement strand
ATATATATATATATATATATATGTAACACAATGTATGACCCAAAAGCATTAATGTATCTACCTAATATGCTGGGCAGTATTCTAAAACTTGGTGGATGAGATGGGACCAAAGTTGGAGGGCCCTGGAGCTCCAGTGTGCCCTTTCTAGTTAGAGCCACAGACAGAAACTCACAGTAACATGGGTGTGTCTCACAGACTGCAAGGACAGCTGGAGAAATGGAGAAAGTGGTCAAGGAAGGGCTTCTCCAAAGAGGGACCTGACTTTTAAAAAAATTTTACATTAAAAAAGTGGGGAAATACAGGCCAAATATCCCTGATCCAAAAATTCACAGCTGGGAATTCTACTCCTGGCCTTATCCGACACATTGCTGTAGAAACACAGGCACCAAAAGAGATATTGTATAAAATTAACTTGCAAGGCACTTATATAAAACAAATATATTTTGTAGTTTATGTTGTGCCTCGTCAAGATATCAAGTCTAAAGTCAGCTCCACTCCAGAGTGTGTCAGGTAAGGGATAGGAACCTACAGATTAAAACACACAGTAATGCTCTACACAGATGCCGGAGGAAGCCAAGCAGTGTCCTTCCTACACATGGCAGTCCTTTAGCACAGCTGGGCAGTGGCAGCTCTCTCCTGTCCTCTCAGAAGTCCCCTGGTAGTCTGCCATGATGGGTGACTTTTACTACTTCATCACTACAATCTTGAAGGAGTATGAATTGTTGGCATTCTGATAGAACCTTTAAGTAGTGGTTTGCTCTGTGAGCTGTATGGGAATGTGAGGGTCCGTGTATGATTGGAACTTTCTGCTTTTTTCATTTTAGGGAGAGAAGGGAGCTGCGGGAGAGCCTGGACCCAGAGGGCCCTATGGGCTGCCTGTGAGTTCACTGTCACACGATCGCCACCACCCGCATGTTCCTGTGACCTGCCACTGACATGGTTAACCTTTCCTTTGTGGACAGACTAATCTCATTATAGGAGCAAAGACATTCCAATGAATAGTCTCAATACAGAGTGCTCTGTACTACAGACAGGTCATACTCGGTCTCAAATGATCACTGTACATAGAGACATACCCATGCATGTCATGTGACTAGAGATCAAAGATTAGAGGATAAACATCACTAATTAAAAAGCAAGATTCCACCTGACAGATGGCAACTTTCCTATGCCATCAGACTGGACATTCAAAACTGGCACACCCATCCCAATTGGATGTGAAAGCTTCATTTAAAACAACTTTGACTATTCTTATAGATTATTAGCAAAAACTTCTCTCGCTAGTGAAAATCACGATCCAAATTAAATTGATACTCATGATGACAGTGTTTCTGACCTTTCTAAGAACCTGTGAGGACAAATGATCTTCGGAACATAGAAGGTTGGCAGAGTTCTGTCTTCTAAAATTCTGAACTATGCAGAACCAAACGTAGGCCACAGATTTCTGCAGACGATCTGTGCAGTGATTCAGTGGGATAGGACTCAAAGTAGCGTGTGGTGCATTTAGGCTGTTAGCCTGCCTGTGCTTTCCACACACTTTTCATGAACTCAGATAATAAACTTCATCCACAATCACTTCAGTGCTGAAAGGGATGCTGATTTTGAAATTGTGTCAAAGTGTACTTAATGGAAACAGAGTAGCTCTTGGGGGCTTTGGATAGAGTCCGGAGCAGAGTCTGATACAATGTTACCAGCAGGCTGACCTGCTCTATGCTGGCAAAGTTACCATCTTGTGTCTTAGACCAACCCTCCTTGGAGATTCTCCTACAAAGCTCACTGCAAAGCAGCTTCTGAAGTCATGATGTTCACACTCTGAGTATCTGGCCAAATTCAAACTACATTCAATGATAAATGGTTTTTAAGTTTCTGCATTAACTTAAAGGCTAACCGAGCTGTCAAACTAAACAAGCATTGATGTCCATCTTCTATTAGCACTGCTGTGTTTTTTTAACTTAACTTATTTTTTTGCCTTGTTTTACACTTCCCTCCTGAGCTACAAAGCCAAAGGGCAAGCCTAGCAAAAGTCTCTATTCACCCCAATAAAGAATTTAAATTCCTCATGCCCTGTAACTTCAACTAACAATCCCCTCACTCGATTAAAACAATTTCACTAATCAAGAAGCCTTTCCACATTTCTAGCATAGATGTTTCAATACTAATGTTGCATGCCCAGATCTGCCTTAAACAAGAACCTACTGATGAAACGTAGGAACACTAATGTAGCTACTATGGTTCTTTGGCAGGGCAAAGATGGAGAGCCTGGTCTTGATGTAAGTAATCTGTACAGCAAACATCCTTTAATTATAATAAATACAGTCAAAGGTCTCCATCACCAGGGACACCAAGAACATACAATATTTTGTCTATGTATGCATGTGCACATGCACGTGCACACACATACACATGCATGATTACTGTGCACATATATAGCAATATAAAATACACTAGTGTTTGCATAAGATAAATAAAGGAGAAATAATTCATATAAAATTAGTAACTGACATTGCATAGTGGTACTTTCAAAATACTTTCCTAACTTAAGGACACTCAACATCAGCATGACCTTGTTAGGGAAAAAATAAATAAGTATCAAATCAGTCTGCCTCTCATGAACTGCCCTTGGGGAAGGGTATTTTGTCAAAGCTGTTATATAGTGGGTTTTATTTTTCATTAAGTCTCTATGTATATTTTCTCTTACCCTAAAAATATTATATAAAAATACAGTGTCAAAATGCCTCCAGGAGCAATCACTGCTTGTCGGTGTTATGTGAGTAATTATGTTACCAGAGTTGCTGTTTATTGAGCACCTGTTATGTCCCAGCATCATTCTGGCACTTTGTATCCACTGTCTCATTTAACATCCACAACAGCTGTGTGACAGATAGTCATTAACCTTATTCTATAGTCAGGGGACTGAAGGGCAGAATAAGTGATTTGCCCAGGCCCACACAAGTTAGTAAATATGCCAGGATTCAAATTAATATCCTGTGTTCTTTCTCCTGCATTTAAGAGGGAAAAAAAAGCAAGAAACCTGTTGTGCATAGCTCATTGAAATGGTAGTAAATTCTAATTCTAAGTGCTACTGTTCTTTGTAAGTTTAAAGGTTATTTGACATGTCCATTTTTACATCTGAGTTCAGACCAATGAAATGTTGTTATGGTAGTGGTGTTTGTTGATTTCAATATGATTTTGTCACAGTTATGCCAATAGATATGTTGAGTTTGCTTTTTACCCCCTAGGGCTTCCCTGGTCCTCGAGGCGAGAAGGGTGACCTAGGAGAAAAGGGAGAAAAGGTGACTTCTCCCATCATGCATCTCCTGTGTTTGTGCCAGCAGAACTCCCAGCATGCATCTCCTATGTTTGTGCCAGCAGAGCTCCCAGCATGCATCTCCTGTGTTTGTGCCAGCAGAGCTCCCAGCATGCATCTCCTATGTTTGTGCCAGCGGGGCTCCCAGCATGCATCTATGTTTGTGCCAGCACTGTCTGCTCTGCTGTTGAACCTGCAGAATTCCATCAGACACCTTTCCTGTGTCCATCCTGTGTTCCAAAAACATACCTTGGCTGATCTAAGGAATCAGGTCTTCAAAGAGGGCTAAAGAAGGCTACGCAGCTAGAAATGAGGGCACCTTCCAGCCTATGAGGGAGCTTCTAACTCCTGGATATCAAAGCTACAGTCTTTGAACTTCCTGACACCATTTTTTTAATATAGTGTCCAAAGGGATTGAATTGCTTTTCTTTCCACAAAAGTTAGATCACATTGCACCAACCTCAGTGGTATTTGGGCAAAGCCTGTCTTACCCACAGGCCAGGGCCTCCTTTCTCTTCCTGAAGTTCCTAAGAGAGAGAGTGATGCATGATACATTTTGATATTTTTAAATTCAGAGTAGAAAACAGGCTCTATCACAGACCACAGTATGCCCGCTGTGCAGAAGCTACTCTGCTAGCTGTAAAGCCAACAGTTGTAGGCTTTTTAATAAAGACATTATTTTATGACTTGGTGTTAAGGATTTCTTGGGAACATCAACACCATAGGTTATACAGGTCAATATCAAGCAATGATTTTATAACTAAAAGTTTCAGCTGTGAAAACATCACTTTTTCTATTTCTCTCTCTCTCTCTCTCTCTCTCTCTCTCTCTCTCTCTCTTCCCCTCCCCCTCCTTCTTCCTCTCCTCTCTCTCCTGCCATCTCTTGCTGTAGTCTTTAACCCAATAGTAAACCAAATACGTTTTTACATTGGATGAAGCAAAACCACAACAAAAACTCATTAATGCAAATCTTAAAGTAGCTGAATATCCATCCACCTCATGATTCCAGTGTAAATGAGTTCTTCTTAGATTAATTTGTGCCCTGATATACTTAATAATTCAACGTTTTTAAAACTCCAGTAAATTCTCTTGACCAGTGAAACTCATTCCTGCTGTGATGTAAGACCAAAGGAGATGTGTCAGGGAAAGGCTATGAAGCTCACTGTGTGTATTTTAAGAATTAAGAGTTTCTCAGCCTCCCATTGGTAAGAGCCCATACCCCGGTCATCCCAAGCACTGCCTTCTACATTGTTGCATATGGTGAGCACCTGTGTATTCCTTTCCCCAAGAGTTTTACACATGATCAACCTTGAAGTCTTCACACTGCCCTCCCGAGGCGGGTGCTGTTATTTCCCTACTTCACGAACAAGGAAAGGATGCCATAAGAAGTTCTTTTCCACGTTATAAATCCTGACTATAAATTGTAATGCAGTTTGAGACAAGTTCTGCATTAGACCATTGAAGACAAAGCAAATTGTCTTAAAAAGCTCTGTTAACTTATTATACATTTACCTAGTGGGTTGTATAAGTCTAAAATGTTACCCAAGAAAAAAAATATCATGTGGTACTCAATTTTATTATCTTTAAAGAAGTTAGAAATTATACCAGTATTGGCTCAGTGGCAGAGTCCTTACTGAGCATGTGCAAAGCCCTGAGGTCATTTTTCCCAGCATGGCAAAGAAAAGAAGAATGAAGAATCTAGGGGAGAGGAGAAATTTTCATTATTGTAGTTTATAAAAGCATCAACTCACAAACCCTCCCTCAGAAAAATGTTAATCACTCATACAAAAATAGTTCCACAATTATTTTAAATTTTATATTTAGGAAAATTAGATTCTAAAGGTTGAACACTTTGTGTATCTTTTTCACTGGTATAAGAAATAAAAATTGACAATAATTATCACATTTCAGCTGCTCATACACACAACACATAACTTTGAGGAATATAGATAATCACTTCATTTGACAACATGCTGTTGATTGGTAACGTTGACATATTCTTCTTTGTAATAGCATTAACATAGCATTCTTCATAATGGCTCTTTTCTGTAAAGCTTGCTCTTCACTTAAATATCAACACAAAATCATTGCCTAGCCAGTAATTCCAGTAGTTAGTCCATTTGCCAATCAAGCAATGAATGCCTCTTAACCAACACACCTGGTCTTGGATAGACCTATTCAAAGATGTGTCACTGACTTCAGGGAGGGCAGAGCACACATAAAGTTTCTATCAGCTCATGTCATGGCATGGAAGCTACCTGCTGAGGGGGGGTGCTGATTCTTCATGAGCGCTTGTTTCTGAAGGCATCATCCACTGCATTTCCTGTCTCACCTGCTCCTTCTTCACTCTCCCCGTCACAACTCTGCCTTCACTCAAGCAAACCACACCGAATTTCTATCCTCTGTATTCAAGAAGCCCAAGTGGTTTGGATTCCAAGCCTTCTGCCATAATGTTCTTGGCACACAGGAGATGAGCAAGGCGGAGCTTCGGCCCATGCTGTCAGAGTGAATGCATTCATTTGAATGAGGGTCTCATACTTTTCTGCCGTGCACGTTGTTCTGTCTTTTCCCTTTGAATATTCATGGTGTTTGCTTCAGACTGCTCAGTTTTATGGCGACTGCCATCCAGATTGCAGAGTGAATGTTCTCATTTATGTATGTATCTATGTATCATCTTCTGCATTCTGTACAGCACCAACTCCCTGTCTATAAGTTTGCAGATGTCTATATTAATGTGAACCAGCTGGGGTGCATTCCTTCCTTCCTCTCCTTTTGCCTCCTTTCCTTAATTCCTCCGTCCCTAGGATCCATGCAGACATCCTACAAACCTTGACCTTCATTCCCAAATACTAATTTCCACAGCTATATTCCCACTACGTAATTATCCTGCCTACCTCATTTTAATGAGCCCAGACTGCCTTTCCTATCTGCAGCATTGCAAGCTGGAAACTCATTTACCATTGTGAACAACAAAGATTGAAGACTGCTTAGGTTTATCCAACTGTTTCTCCAGTTGTCATTGCAGCCACATATTAACACCTGAAACTTGTGTTTAACTCGATAACTATAGTATTCATTTTTGCTGGGGAGGAAAAGTTAAACACAATAGAGGCGCATTTTAATACTGGAATTTTTTTACTGGGAGCTGCAGAATAGAGTAAGACTGGACAGCCTTGGGAGAGAGCAAAGCTGTTGCCTCTCCCTCTGTGTCTCTACAGTTATCATATGTTAAAGAATAAGGAGGGGAAAGGCAAGTTTAAAGTACTCAAAATTGGGTGGATTATCCATTACCTAAAGCCCAGCTCCCTGATACCAACTGGCTTCAGTACAACTTACCCACCATCTTTGCCTGGTCCACAGAACAAATCCCTAATTCACTGTTGACTCCAGTATTTTGACCTGCCTTTCTGATGCATCAGCCCTTTTGGTCTCCTCCTTTCTTCTTTTGAATGTCATAAACAAATAAATAAATCTATCCTGCTTCCAGAATCCATTGTCAACATGGCAGTCTAAGTTCTATTTTTATACCATCATATCTTATGTACGTCAGTAAACAATGGTAAATGCCTTCCAGACTATTTCTAGCTAAGCCATATTTTGGATCATTTTTATTCTACACCCCCCCTCAGAATAAAACCTGTCTTTTATTTAAACCCTTGTATCCACAGGGGGAAAAGGGAAAGAAAGGCAAAAAGGGGCCTAAAGGGGAGAAAGGAGAACAGGGCGCTCCTGGATTAGATGCACCCTGCCCGTTGGTATGTCTAACTGATGCAACCGTCTCCAGATGCCTTGTGATGGAATGAGGATGAGATGGGAGAGGAGCAGGCCAGAGGGACCAGTAACAGCAGGTTCCCGTGAGGGACATTTAACACTGACCTTTAGATGGGTGTCCGGAAGTATCCGGCCACACTGGTGTCCTTGATATCTTGTTGCCGGCCACCCAACTCCACTCTGTTTCTAAACTCATGAGCAGTGCTGACTGACTGGAACCTGACTATAGGATGTGAAGAAGAGCCAGCAACATCCCATATCTCTCCAAAAACGAGGCCATGGTCTCCTGACAAAGGCCTCATCGTGATAATGTGAAACTTCCCTGCGAGTTACTGTCCCTCCTTTGTTGTTCCTCTCCCAGCTTTTTCTTCGAGATGTTTCTTTAGCAGATTTTCGCTTTCAATGAATTCTTGGATTAGTAACATTATGAGTTAATCTTTACAAACAGGGATTCCGTGGCGTTAAGGGGGAAAAGGGGGAGCCAGGCCAGCCTGGCCTGGATGGGCTGGATGCTCCTTGCCAATTGGTACAGTATTTCTCTTTCCTACCATCATCCTGCATGCCTTTCCTCTGTTCACTATGTATTTGTCTGCATCAGTGTAAAGTGCTTCTTTCTGGAGCCAGCTTTACATGATAAACATACTACATGTATGTGCATGAGCAGGCTCCTCCCTGGGCTCTGCACCGGGGAGAGAGCAAGCATGTATTATCAGTGAGTATACATTAATCTTCTAACATTGTTCTCACTACTGACATGTTCATCTTATGTTCTTTGGAGTATTAATTTACTCAATAAATATTCAGAGATTATTTGTAAGTTAGATAAAAATACATAATACAATGGCACTGCTAGGCCATTGGGCTTTTACCCTACTTGTTTTTTTCCCTGTCCTCTAAAAGAAAGAGTAGTATTTTTGTCTCTCCCGTGATAGTCTTTATCAGGGCATAAATAAGGCCAGTTGTACATTATGACTTCTGTGGTCAAGAGTTAACCAATTTGAAGCAACACTGTTAAGAGACCATAGGAAGGAAAACCAAACTGCCCTGGACATCTAAAGATGATAATTGTCTGCAGCCCAAACCCTCCTCCTTGTCACATAACCTTTTGCCATAATGGTCTCTCCTTTTAAAACTCACTTTCCTGAAGTAGATGGAACTCCCTCCTCCATTGGCATGAACTCAAAATCCTCCTTATACTAAAATCTAAAATTCTACTGGTTGATCCTTCTCCATGTACCAATCTGGCATTACCAACTTCTCCCAAATATTCATAAAGCTAGAATCTCTTTACAATTAAAACGGTAGTGTGATTATATTTTGTTAAGTCTAAAGAAAGATTTTTATCATCGTGTTCCATTTGGTCTGCATGGCCTTACACATGATTCTTCAGTTATAAGCATGATTCTTTAAAGGTAAATGTATATTTTGTGAGCATCTTATGAGATTGTGTTCATAGAAAAATATCCAGTCAATCATTATAGTTAGAAAATATTAATGTGGGATACTCTGTCTTCTGTTTGCTTGGTGTTGATAAGTCACATTTCATAAACCTCTTAATTGGAGCAAAGTGCATGCCTTCAACTGTGTCACGTCTTCCAGTCTCATTTGTATCTGAAGATGCTTACACCTCAGATGAAAATATACTTTGTAGCATTTAGAAACCTTCATTCAGAATGTTAACCAACTTCGGAAGATTTAACCAGGAGCACTGACGAATGCTATGAATGATAGCTACTATAACACATAGCTAGACTGCCAGTGTTTCAAATGAGTATATTTTTGCAATATCTATGTATAGTATAGGCAAGTAAAAAAAACACTGGAACATGGAGACCTATAAACTTCAGATAGAAATGGTCTAACATTGATTACCCTTACCACAAACCATGGTCCATAGTGATCACAAGGAAATGATACTCTGATTCATTTAGTAAAGACAAGTGTGATATATTTTAATGATGTTAAGAGGTACCATACAGGCATGTTATCTAAAGGTGTAGCTGTGAACAAAACACTGGACAACCATGCCCAGTTCATTTTTAAAATTAGACACAGCGTTTTCTGTATTCATGTATTGTCTAGATGTGTGTTCAGTCTGAGAAACATTTGAATCAGCTTCATTTTAAACAAGAGTGGGTAAAATATTGTGAGCCACTAATAAGACGCCTATGTCTGAAGTCACTTAATAGAAATCATTTCTGAAGTCTCTTAGCATGTGAATGTGACGTCTTATTACTTGTCTAAGCCTAAGGAATTCTATTCTTCTCTTCAAAACCAGGGACCCGATGGATTACCTATGCCTGGCTGCTGGCAAAAGGTAGGTAGGCCTTATGGGTTGGGTTGTTTGTTTGTTTGTTTGTTTGTTTCTGAAAAAAATCCTAATCTTGACCTGTCCCTTTCCATGCAGAACAGACCTTTTCTATTTGACATTCTTGAGAACTGTTTGGGTATTCCAAAGCAAAAAATGCCAGCTCTGGACCATCTTTAGATGACTGTGTTTATTACTGATTTCTTCCCAAACCAGTGAGCAAAAACAGTTCTTGACAAATGTTGTAAGATGGAACCTCAAATTCTTTGCCTGTAATGGAAAGGGGCAATATATCTGAGCAAGATTGTTTGGATCTCGATCTGTCTCTCTCTCTCTCTCTCTCTCTCTCAGCCCTTTACTCTTTCTGCCTACTGTTTATGGTGATTTTTAATTCTAGTTTTTTGTTGTATATCATTTGCATTGACAAATATGCTGAGATATGGTAGAACCCTGTCAATATCAGTCACACAACTGAGAAAGCAGAAAATATAAACATAACATTTATCAGGGATAGGTTAGTTTCTGTCCCATCATACAAGGATATTGCTTTGGTTAATTCATGTAGTAGCCTACGGATGAGTAATAGACCTTTGGAAAAGCAAAGAAACTGCCAAGAGCAGCAAGCTGGTGGGTAACAGGGCTAGGAAGGAGAAACAGCAAGAAGTGGTGGTATCATTTCCAGCAGGAAGGTGGAGCTCTCTGCATTCTGCACTGCCCAACGAATGCTGACTCTTTGCACGTAATGCTGTAAACCCAGTGTGCAGGTTACCAGAAGTCAAAAAAAAAAAAAAAAAAAGAAGTCTAGAAATAACAATGTGATAAGAGAGGAATCCAAACTGCAGGTGCAGTTTTGAAATTTTATCTCCAATACTTTGTAGTTTATCCAGTAATTGTAGACGGCCACGCTTCCCTGGCAAAATTAGAACAAACTATGTAAGAGTAGAAACGTGAGGAGACACTGGGCTCTTGGTTTCTCCTCGAGTCAGCAACTCAACCATCAAGAAATCTTATGTAATGCGCTTTCTCAACTAGCCTTACAGACTTAGCCAGGGACAGAAAAGCTTTCTCTCTTAACAGCATCATTTATTTACAAGTGTCCCATGTTCCCCTTTGAGCCTATCAAATAAAGAACTCGGTTGCCTCTGAGGTCAAGAGGGGCTCTGGATACAGACCCCTCATCAGATTCATCCTACCTGGTAAAACTATCCTCTTACCAGCTTAACTGCCATTCACAGACATTGTAATACCACCCCGTGCTAGTATGGCCATTTGCTCTTTAACCTCTCCCCTGTAATTCAATGAGATGACTGTTCTTTAGAGCTGGGCATGAGCACACTGCACCTTAGAGATACAAACAGTTCACGTCCCCCACCCTATGACACCACTCAGAACTTGGAGTCACCGTGGGTCTGCAACACTTCAAAATCGTTTTCCTTTCCATAAAGGCATAAGTCTTACGGCAACAGCACAGCATTCATCTTGTTAGCTCTTGAAATGGAAAACCTGATGACAATTTGAATAGTGTGATAGACTCAGAAACTGTCCTTACAAATATCGATCTTTCTATGAAATAGATACTATATTCTGCATAAGATTAAGAATCTCGTGGATTTAGCATCTTCCACAAAGAAAAATAGCTCGATGATAGAATGTTGTTATTGCTTAACACCTCCCCACAGCAGACATGAATTCCAATCACCACATTGTGGAGCTCCCCTCCCCCAATATAAATGAAACAGTGAGAAAAATGAAATGTTCTCAGGTTTCTTAAATGGCCAATTTAGATATCTCAAATATTCAAGTAATGTTTAATTGATATGTAGGTGGCCGGTACGTGACTTCCGGTTAGTCCTATTTTATTTAGGCTACCAGTATAAACACTTTTGTGGGATTTTAATGTTTTATTAGCATATACTAGTTGTACATAATAGATGCATTGTGACATTTTCATACATGTATATAATACATTTTGGTCATATTGCCCTCTCTTGTCTTTCCCCTACTCCCACTGATCTTCAGTCCAATAGTCCCCTGCTATTTTGATGGTCTAATGAATTTCATTAGGTTTCTTAGAGAAGTGTAGATACAGGATTATTCGAAGGAACATAGGCACCTTAACAGTACCTGGACTGCAAAGGAAAGCATCCATCCATTAACCATTAACTATGTGTAGCTCCTCCATGATGGATATTGCTTTTGCTATTTTCTGTTTGTTTGTTTGTTTGTTTGTTTGTTTGTTTGTTTGAATTGGTTTCTCTGTGTATCCCTGACTGTCCTGGAACTAGCTCTGTAGACAAAGCTGACCTCAGGCTCATCTGCCTGCCTCCCAAGTGCTGGGACTAAAGGCATGCACCACCATCTGCCAGCTGACAGGTTCATTCTCACGAAGTTTTTCTTGGAAAAATAAAAACACAGTGTTATTGGTGAAAGCATTGGAAGGGGACTCTGGACTAGTTGCCTGGGGGGGGGGCCCCCCCAAGACACAGACACTGTCTCTCCTCTGGATTTTACGTTTCTTGTTGATTTTTCTTTGAAGAAAACTGAAGGCCAGTCGTGGTGGCACATGCCTTTAAGTCCTAATACACACAAGGCAGGCAGAGCTCTGAGAGTTTGAGGCCAGCCAGAGCTACACAGTGAATCACTGTCTCAAACAAACAAACAAACAAATCCTAAAGAAATCTTTGACGATCTGCTCTATAAACTAATAGCACAATACAATCTGCCTCTCCCTCTCAGAGCCAATGGCAGTTCTGTCAAGATCTTCACAACATAGTTCTTCAAAATGAGGAACCAGAAACTTGGGAAATGTTTTTGTCCCAGCAGAACTGGCACATGCATGAGAACTATAGCAGGCAGGGTCACTTTATCAGCCCGCTAGCAGGGCAAGGCTAGCCTTAGGAGAAACTACCAACAGGAAATCCACACGCATGTTATGCAGGAAGGTGTTGGTCAATGGCGCCTTTGAGCTTAGACCCTTTGGCCATTCGGTTGATCTCGGCTTTCTGCTTTCTCAGAACAGTGACTAAGACAACCCCTTATCCTAAAGTTCCTAGTTGGCAATGGAAAAATGTGGGTGGGAACTAAGAAGAGAATTATGGTTAACTGGAGTTTTTACACTTTAATATGGGAGACATCAAATGATCAAATCAGCTTTCTGACTTAAAAAAAAAAAAAAAACAAGGTTCTTCCAGTGTTTATAAAAGAGATGTTAATTTGGAATTGTTAGCAAAGAACTACTAACACCACGTGTCTTTTTTTGTTGTTTTTGTTGTCTGTTTTTCTGCAGTGATGAATCTAACCTTCCAAGCATGAAGTTGTGTACATAACGGTCCACCTTTTATATTTATAGTTGAAACACAGAAGTGCAGATTTTGCAAGTGTGAGATCTGCCCATCCGACACACTGCTTCGCCCTGTCCACAGTAGCACACTTGTCTGTCTTTCCTCACGTCTGAAATTAGGCAGTTCATGGAAGTGAGGAACCTACAGGAAGTCTAGTGTCTCTGTTTTATGTGAACATACGTGTTTATACGGGACATGAGTGATATAGAGAACAAGTGGTTGCTTTTGCTATTTTCTTATTTGGAGCTTGTTAATTGCATGGACAAAGAGTGCCATGAAATAGTTTACACGAAATTGTGACCAAATATGGACTCGAAGCTATGAACACGCAGCACACATTCCCTGGTAGCGTTCATTCATGCCTACACCACCTACTGAAACTGACTAAAACCAGCATGACCTTGTGCCAAACGTGCTTGCGCAAATGCAGATGCTTGCATGCTGCCTAGTGAGTTCTTTGCCTACATCTGAGCTCTTATTCCTTTTGTCATCTCAAGGGGGTTACACCGTGGCTTATTGCCAAAAAGAGATAAGTTGACGGAGAGCGCACACACACAGTTGGTCTTATATTTTGAGGGAGTTGCAGTCCTGGCTGCAGATCCACAGCGCATGTGATCTTGTGGGCTCCTGTGACCACCTTGGTTGAAATACCAAAGGGTTAGGCTGATGGCTGCCACTAGTTTTCCTCGGGCTATGCTTGGCCGTGAAGATTCGGGAAGAGGACAGGTTCAGCATCCTGCACTGTCTCTCACGTGACCAAGTTGGAAGGAGGTTTACAAACTCGAACACCCAGAACGGCAGAAATTGGTTTTCTACGTGATCTGATCTGACTTCCCACGGGTGTTGATGCTTTGGGAGAATGTCAGAGGTATACAGCAGTGTTTTTGGAGACAGCAGAGCCTTGGAATGGAAGCCCCTGTTTGTGCAGTGAAGGGTGTGAACATCCTACCAGAGCTCAGGTTGCTGAAGAGAGACTGTGTCCCAAGAAGGGATCAAGCAGAATAAGCTGGGCTACAAATGCAGACTTTACCAAAGGTGGCAGGAAAGTGTCCCTTCCTTCCTTCCTTCCCGGGTTGATCCATACCAAACGTTTTTCTACAAGTTCGAGAAACAAAATATAGTTTCCAATTTTTCTCATACTTTTTATTTTCTTTGTCCAGGAACAGAAACCATTTGTTTCAGTTTGGGTCTCATAGGTTTTTAAACAATATTTTTAGAAAAGTTTTCAGATCATAATTTGAATGCAACAGTAAAAATCACCTCTTCGCATCTCTTTTTGTTGTTTTTGTTTGTTTGAGATAATTGAAGAAATTATAGGGAGACTCCATTTTTGGCTTAACCATTGTAAAGTATGAAGGTTAAGTGTTTTTTTCACTACTTTTTGATTTACATTGACAAATGTACCCATCAGTTGTTGTAAACTCAAATTTTTAATCACATTTGGTAGCATGAACTTGCTTCTTCTAAGCTTTTTTTTCTATATTGAAGTTAATTTCTCACTTTTGTTTTTACATTTCTAAGTGTTTGTCTTCTACACAGACCAAATCTGAGATCTCAGAAAGCTCTGAAACACATTTGCCATAAAAATGAGTCTTGTTTTGACTGACTTGCTCAAAACTCACCTACATAGTCTTACCCTGGACATTTCTTTGCACAGTGAAGACTTTGTGACCTGTTTTGAAATAACTTCTTCTAAGTAGAAGAGTTGCCTCAAAGAAGCACCATCAGTGGGAATGGTCATCCTGGCAACCCATTAGAGAATTTCATTTCCCTCAGTGATTAAATGCCATTTTGATGGGAATGTTTCAAGTTTTGTGCTTGGATATTTACCACCAGAGGGAAAATTAGTTCATGCTTAGGATAACAGCAATGAAG
Source organism: Grammomys surdaster (assembly GCF_004785775.1). NCBI lineage: Eukaryota > Metazoa > Chordata > Mammalia > Rodentia > Muridae > Grammomys > Grammomys surdaster. The sequence goes on along the minus strand of NW_021627580.1, from coordinate 11,151 downwards.
ATACTGTTTCAAGACAGATCTTAAGATGTCATTCATATTGTGTAACCAAATGCTCGATCATGCAAAATAGTGTCATCTTTTATTTTCTTTATATCATTTCTGAGATTAGAATTTACTATTTCTGATAACATTCCACACCCCTAAGCCAATTTAGCATTTTTTTAATGGAGAGTATTTTCTAACAATTTCTTGTATGGCGTAGTTAGGGTAAGGTATTTCTCAATATATGAAACAATTCGTCTTAAATCATTTGGGGGACAAAATTGAGCCCAACACTACACATTATCTTCAGGACAGAAAACCAGAACAACTGTAGAATCTTGAGGCCATCTGGTGACTATATCTCCTCTTATCTTTCTTTCTGTTTCTCCACTAGAAAGAGGTATTGAGAGGGATCATTATTTAAAACTTAAAGAGATTCAAATGAGACTAGCTCAACAACAAAAGAAACATTAAAGCACTGGACATATCCCTGTAAAGATACTGCACAGACTGTGTGTGCGTTTGGGGTCTGGCTTGTAAGACACATTTAAAGGAACGTGTAAATTTCCATTTCATGTACTTCCTTGGAAGAGACAGATGGAATGATGGTAGTCCTCTGTGCTCAAAGGATTGCTAGGTTAACCACCATGAGTTAGCCTTAAACTTTGGGCTATTAAGACGTTGTTAATCATCCATTTGATCATCAAACTGAATGATTTCCAGATGAATCAATAATAAATCATCATTGCTGGTACATAGGTTTATAGATAGCATTCTTTCTTATAAAGACTTCTTTAGGAGAATTAAGAAAAAAATGTATGAAGCACCCATGGGAAATACGTCTAGGTCAGATTTTTTGTAGAGACGCCAGCTTCTCTAAAGGATGCCATTGTTGTGTTTACCTTTACAGTATTTTCCATTTGTGTTGTTGGTGCTAATGAATCTTCTTCCTTTTTTATCTTTATGGACCGTGGACCTGTATTGTGGGTCATTTCATTTCTCTGTTTAATGGCATTCCCAAGCTGTTAGTGCACAGTTCCATTTTTGGAGTTCATGAATTTGTTGTCAACGTAGTTCGATTCCCAGCCTTTCCTAGAGTAAACCAGCCTTCTGTGGCTCTTCTTATCCTGTGCTCATGTTATACACCACATGCCTTTATCGGTTTGTATTGCCTCTTTTCAGTCACTCACCTGTCAGCTTCCAGAGCCGGTGTTAGAGAAATCTGTGTCTGACACGTAGGACACCTGGTAAATAGCTTTCCTTTTCCATCGTCACATGCAGCCTTGGAGGATTTTTCTTTATCCCGATTTATTTTATGGATAACATTGAAATGTCTCTCCTTCCTACCAATAGAAAGTTCTTGGTTTTGTATTTACACTCTGTGCATATGATGTTAGTGGGGCAGTTTACATATATTACATGGACTTTGTGTATTTATCTGCTAGCTTAAGAAAATGGTCAGATCACTATTCTGTACCTGTGGGGAAGTTGTCCTTGATATCTTACATTTTTTGGCACTTAGGAAGCATGCCTAAAGTATTTCCAAGTATGCTTTTAAAATATTGCTAGTAAAACATTAAAAAATAACATTTTTAATCCCCACCCCCTGCTCTGTCTACCTTATGGTAGTTCAGCATCTTCTCATAAAGGTAGGAAGAAACTTGGGTGCTGACATTCAAAACCTTGATTTTCTTCCTTTCTTGATACTCAAATTATGTAATGCTACTAAGACAAAGAATTCAATAACTTTTACCCCCAAAAAGTTTTAATATCTTATAAGGTTCAGAGAAGCCTTAACATTCCAGAAATCCTGAGAATGATCAGATCTGATGCTAGTGATTGACAGGTCTGAGAAGTTATAGTTCTGCCAAGCTGTGATAGGCTGTAAAGGTCTTCTGCCCTTCCTTCTGTTTTCTTAACATATTTTCTCTTTCATCTTCTCTTTGCGCCCCATATTTATATGCCCAGACACTCCTTTCACTTGGATTGCTGGTGAATTTATTTAGGGTTTTTCTTACTTTTATACTAATAAACATTTTAAAGGCTTTTTTTCTTCACTAAAATGTATGAACTGTCTCCTCTGCTTATTGGCAGAATGATTTAGAGACAGGAGGATGGACCTCATTGTGCTTGATTTCTTGACAACAAGAAAAAAAAATACCAACATTTTCAAAATGAGTTGATATTCTGACCCATCTCAGAAATACTAATGAGTCGGATTCAAAAAGGAATGTCTCCCATATTGCTGACATCTGGGTGGATATTCTTTGCAGTGTTGTAAATGTCTCATTAAGCTGGACATTTTTAAAAGATGTATGTATCTGATTTATCTTTTGGAAATATTATATTTTTATTTGTATTTTTTACATTTTAAAGTTCATCTCTATGTGCAGCTATTTTTATATTGCCAAAAAAAAAGAACCTCACATAAATACATAGTAAGAGGGAAATGGGGGGAAATGGCAAGTGTAACCTTGTGTGTGTGGGGTTTTTTTTAAATGTTTTATGGGCCAGTCTCATGTACTTGGTTATTCTAAGAATACATTGTATCTTTTCACTGTACATATGGCACAAACCTGATTATCTCGGTAGTGTAAATATTTAAAAGATTGATTTTCCCTTTGTTTGATTTCTTATTTCAATTGTAATTTTTCCAACTGTCATTACTGAAACAAAGGCCTGTGAAGGTTTTTGATTTGCAGTCTGGAGATGATTGTTTTGTGTTCACTTTCTAACTTGTTTTTTAATTACTTTCAAAACTTGTTTTCAGGGTTCTTAGTTTGTGAGAAGTTGACCTTCAGAATTATTTTTACACTATTTATGACTTATTTTCATAATGTAAAAAGTGTGTAATTATTACATTAACCCAAACAATGATAATGAATTGTATTGTTATAAAGTTTTAAGGATATTCCTGAGAACTTTGTCCTAATTTCTTTTATTTAGAAACAGTTGCCCAAGAGTTTCATCTTACATTTCTTCAGAATTGTAACCCTACCACCCACACCCACACCATAGTGTGATGATTGTTTTATTTTTTTTTAATTAATGTTTCCTGGGTCATGTAATAATGCTTCCAAACTCAGCTTCCTCTTCAAAGTCCCTCCCCTGCTGGAATTCCCTATGTGGACGGTGTGAGTTCCTTACGTTGAGTTACCTGTCCCTTGCCCCATCACATCAGAGTGTAGAACATAATTCCACTTCACACTGATACAGCGCATGGTCCGTGACTGTGTGCTTGCACACAGCACCAGTGATCTGCAAGTGCCGAGCCCTTCCAAGTGCCTTTCCAGTCCCTGCCCCTATCAGCAATCATGTTCCACCTATTTTTCTTTCTTCTCACCCCCAGCTAGGTCTCTCTCTCACTAACCAAAGGCCAACCCTCGGGACTCCTATCTGCATCTTATATGGCTGCCCTTCCTGGAACTCCTTCTCCCTAAAGGCGCTTTCATTTCCAGGATGAAGAATGAGTGAGTGACTCAGCTCTTCCAACAGCCACACGTCCTGTCCAGCTGCCATAGTGCCACTTGTGCCAGATGCACAAGTGCTCACTATATTCGCTTGCACCCCTGCTTTTCTTCCAGACCCCCAGATCCTAGGCAATGGAATCCCCTTCCCCGGCCATTCAGTCAAACTCCATAGAGTCCTCACTTTGGACACACCCACTTCTCATGGTCGGCCCATTCCACTAACATACAGAAGCTATCCCATTACCACATGTCTCTCTCTTCCCACCCACATGGATTCAGTCTAGACAGCACTGCACCCTCTCCTGTACTTTAGAAGAAGAGCCTTCGAAACAGACCTCCTACAACTAATGACCCTTTTCCCTCCTCTTCATACCCTCTCATCTTGAGCCCAATGATTCAAAGAAAGTTAAAAAAAAAAAAGCTAAAAAGATTTCTTTTTTCATGTGATATTTCTCACAAAGAACATTGCCTTTATGAGGACCCCTACCTAAATGTAACTCCAGGGCCCAGAGAGATGGGTCAACAGGTAAGGCTCTCGCCATCAAGCCTGAAGCTAAATTCTATCCATGTGGTGGAAAGACAGAACCAATTCCAAAGCATTACCCTCTGGCCTTCACATGCACACCATGACGCGCGCGCACACACACACACACACTAAATAAATGTAAAAAAAAAATCTTAAGTGCTCTGTGGTTTTTATACCCAAGGGCATGTATTAAAGCAACTTTACTGAAGACAGCTCTGCAGGGGACTTTAACTGCTCTCCCTCCATCTCTTGCCTCACATCTTCCAGTAGTCACCCCCTCTTCACGCAGACCCTTTGGAATATGAAGCCCATGTGATCACACATGACTGGCTTTATATAACATCCTACCTTGCGGACCAGAAATTCTTACCCAAAAAATTTTCCCATGGTGAACCACTCAACAAATCTTTAACTGCTCTTCAAGCCTGAAATAGTCCCTATTCCCATGCCCTTGACCCAGCTGAAGAGCACATGCTGTTCTTCTAAGACTCAACATGTGCATCAACTTACTAAACATGCCTTGCTGCCAAGACGAGATTCCCTATTCTCCAGTCATGTCTGTGCTTATCACCACTTAGCACGTAGCAGGTTTTTTGTTTTTTGTTTCTTGAGTATATGGTCGTCTCTTCTACTAGATAGAGGGGAAAAAAGATCATGAGCGCAAAATCAATAAATGAATAATGAGGTTCGAAGTAGCAAAACTCACTGGGGTTCATGAATTTAATGTGCACCATAGCTAATCAACATGTGATAATTTACAGCATGCCTGGATGTGGTTCCTAAATGGAAGTATTATGACTGTTTAGATTCCCTATGCAGCTGGAAACGATATCACCATCTTGGTGGCATGCATACTGTCACCTACTAAGTAGACAGAGGAGTAAAAGTTTGCAGTTAACAGAAGGGGGCTGAATTCTCTACGACCTAAGCCATATTCACAGCCCTTAATCTCTTCAGAACAAAATCCCTGCACACAATCAGGATATAATCTAATAAGAAAGCAAGTTGAAAAGCTTTTGCTTCTGATAGCTTGAATTCAAAAATCATGTTACCACCTCCCAAAACACTTGATAAACTTCGTTATGCAAAACTGGTAAGCCCCGGATCGGATCGGAGCTGGAGAGAGGATTCCCGAGAATGAGCGATTCAGGGAAAGCCGTCAAAGACAGCTGTGTTGAGAACCCCTGGAACGGATGCCTCTTACTGCTTCACCCAAATGTTTGCACAGTGCCAATGCCAATGTTTACTCCAGCACATGCTGGAACACTTTGAGACCCCTCAGTTTCACAGTCCCAGCATGGTGATGTGCTGCGTGTTGTGACATTGCCAAAGACAAAGAGATTCTTAACGCTTAGTTTGAGAAAATGAGCTTTTCTCAATCAATAGAGCAGAATTTTGTCAACATGCAAAGCATGGCGACTCTTAAAATGGTTTCACAGAGGACTACCAGACTCTCCTTAACGTCCCAGCAGTCCAGTGGATGGTTAATATCTCATAAATACATATGCAATTTGACCAAATTGTAGCTAGCAGTGTTGTGTAAGACATATTGGCTTAAGTAGTCACTAAGTAACCCACGGGCACTTTCTCTACAAATGTAATGCCTTGAGTTCCTGCACATCTAACTTGTTTTGCTTTCCCAATGAACCAAGAAAACTTGTTTGTTCTTTGATTCTTAAACTGATTCACACTGGTGGTATGAATTTAAGTGACCCAGCAAATGAGGCAAGTGTAACTTACTTCGCTCTATACACTGTACACACTGCATGACCAAAGTCTCCCCAGTGTGTGCAGCTCATAGTCAGTGAAGGCTGCTGCCACCCTTCATGCAAATATGACACAAAGGAATTCATGTGGGGCTGGGGAGAGGTCTCCATGGTTACGAGCACTTGCTTCTCTTACCAAAGGCCAGGTGTGGTTCACAGCACCCACATCAAGTGGCTCACAACCACCTGTAACTGTAGTCCTACCCAGGAGAGCTAATGCCTTCTTGCACTTGTACACACATGTCACACATGCATACGCTCAGGTTCATACTCACACATAGAGTGTGAAAACCTTCAACGGAGTCTGTGATCTACACAAGTAAAGAGCTGAGTAATGGTTGCCACTCACTGAGCTACAGGGCCAAGGCGATGGAGCTGAAGCAGAGCTTAGATTACCCTAGTTAATGCGTACAACACGTTTACAGTCTGAAGGTCTTGTGCCTTGAGGCAGAAAGAGCTGTGGTATAGATGTGTGCGATCAACATTCTTTTTTTTTTTAAATCAAGACAAATAATAAAAAGTTTATTAACAAATATACAAAATACAATCTACAACTGTGTCTTTAAAAATTCACTTTTGTATGTAAGTGATTCTTTCCAATACTTACAGGTATATGCAAGATTCCCACCTGTATGCAATTCTCTGGGTCCTCTGTGTCCTCATATCTTCAAAAGAAACCTCAACCATGAACACGTCACCATTAAGCCTCTTTCTGTAATGGATTTTAATCACATTTACTGCTGTGATTACTCAAGCAGACGAGCTAATGCTGGACAAAGACCCCTCAGTAAAGCGCAGTTTTAGGCAACCCCAGCCCTTAGTTTTCTTTTAGACAGGTATCCACAGTCCATAAGGACTTTTTTCTTATCTATTTTTGGTGATCCTGAAGACTTCTCTTCAACAGCAGCTTTAGTTGTTTTCTGCAGTAGCTTTGCTACAGAATTATTTGAGCTGAAGGCTATGTTTCTTTGTGTAGAAGACTTTTCACTGGGATTTTTAGTTCCATCTTCAGTCTGCTTTTCTGAGTGCTCCACCTTTGTTCCCTGGCTTGCTTCCTTGGCTCGGAGACTTGCTGGCAGGTCAAAGTTGGCTGTTCCTAGAGCTTTGGCTGCGTTGGCTTTTGCTATTTCAAGCAGCTCCATTCGATCTTTCTCAGTCAAGTGAAAAGGGGTTCTGCTCCTGCTGCGCAACCTGGTTCAGGATCTTTCCCTCCACCTGGGGTGATCCTCGGGGTACAAGGTTCGGCAGAAGCCATAGTAGCACCGCCCTCGAGTTGTGATCAACATTCTAAACTATACCAGGAGAACTAGTCCTGTTGGTGTACACCTGCAACCCTGGGAAACACGAAGATCAGGAGTTCAATGCCATCCTCAGCTACATAGTGAGTTCTGGGCCAACCTTAAGTAAATGAGAAAATGCTTTGTGGTGTGTGTGTGTGTGTGTGTGTGTGTGTGTGTGTGTGTGTAAAATTAAGAAAAATTTATATCTTCTATGCTTTTATAATATCCATCATCAAATGATTTGATCAAAACCCTTCACAGGCATGCCTGGCTGCTTGGGTTTTAGTTATTGCTAGAAGAAGTCAGGTTAACAACCAAGATTAACATTACAGACATCACTGAGGAAGAAGGGCCACAATTTAACTCATAACAAGAAGACCAAGAGAGAGAGAAAGAGAGAGAGAGAGAGAGAGAGAGAGAGAGAGAGAGAGAGAGAGAGAGAGAGAGAGAGAGAGGTGGTGTGTGATGGAGAATGCCCCCCCTGGGTCATATATTTGAATACTTGGAACAGTTTGAGAAAGATTAGCAGGTGTGGTCTTGGTAAAGGAGGTGTGGTCTTCGTAAAGGAGGTGTGTCACTTGTGTCACTCTTTGGGATTCCAAAAGGCCAAGCCATTCCCAAGTAGTTCTCTGCCTCCTTCTTGTGGACTGAGATGTACGCTCTCAGCTTCTGCTTCAGCACCATGCCTGCCTCCCACCATGCTCCTCTCCATGAGGACTCTGACCCTCTGGAACCATGAGCCCCACATTCAATGCTTTCTTTTACAAGTCACCTTACTCACAGTTTCATGAATTCTTCTCACAGTCATTTCAAAGTAACTGGAGACGAGATGTTACAAGACTCGCCTGGGGCAGTTTAATTTCCTATCCCGCTTAAATCATGAGCCAACTGCTGAGAAACACAGACTAACAATCCAAGAATTACACCAACATTTGAAAAACAAAAGGCCTTGCCTCTGCCACGTGTTTCCACAAAGCTGGGCTTGGGCAGCTCAGGTGTACAGCGGAGGTCAGTGATAGTAGCATGGTTGTCTGACATTTGTAAACCCCTCAGTTTGACCCCTCATACTGAAAAAAAAATTTAAGATGGAGATTCATAATAAAGGAAATTATATACCCGCTTGAATTAGGTAGCAATTTTATATAGCTGATACATGAATTTCCTTCAGACGGTGCTGAGGCCTGCATGCCAGTTAACTAAAACTGGTAAGGAGGTAGCTCACAACTTTAAATTGTAATCACCAAAGACAGTTTTTAAATGATGAAAATATACACGTGGAAACTGCAGCCCACACTTGAACCTTTTACTTTGTAGAGAGAAATACATTAAAATTTGGTTTTCCTCTACCTAGGGAGAAAGAGATAAAGGTTTTTTTTTCCTCCCTAAGACTTTTCACCTAAGTTAATTTTAAGTGAAAAGATCACATAACAAATAAAAAGCTGAGTGCATAATTATAAATTTATATATTAATTTTAGGGATTTCACATAGACCTTAATTTTTCAATGAACTTATAATCTAGTTATAAAGTTATGACTAAAATAGAAATTAATAAACTGGTATATCTACAATGAACTGAAAATTGGATGGCTCAAAATTTTTAGGGACTTGGTTTGAGCATGTAGCTCGTTGGTCGAATTCAGGCTTAGAGTATGCAAGACCCTGCATTTGAGCTCCAAGAACCTCCCTTCCTCTGTCAGAAAGACAACAAACAAACAAACAAACAAACACAATCTCATTAATAGCTAATAGCGGTACTTACTCTCTGAGAGCCACTAGCACAGGAAAAGGATGAAAACCCCTTCATAAAAACAGGATATGTGATACATGAGGGAAACCAGATGAACTTTATTCCTCCTTTAATTAAAACTCCCACTCCATTGTTTGAGATTTTGAAAGTAGCCATATGCAGTCATCTGAATATGACTTGTACCCCGCAGAAGCCCGTGTGTGGATGTTTGCTTCCCATGCTGGTGGCACTATCTTGAGAGCTTCTGCAGACTGTAGGAGATAAAATGGGGTCCCTGGAGATGTATCCTGATGTATCTTGTCTGTGGGCCCTTCCGGTGGCCCTCAATCTATTCTTTACAGCAAAGAAGGAAAAGAAGCTTCCTGCCACGGCTCTGCTCGACAGCGTGGGGTCAAGAAGCCATAGACTGAGCCATTGAAACAACCCGAAGAAACACTTTCTTCCTTAGTTGCTATAGAGGAGCATTTCCGTTACAGAGTTTTGTTGTTTTGTTTTGTTTTCAAAAACACAAATTAATATAATTTCTCTTAACTGTGAAACTGAAAATATTCCACAATTGGCTTATTTGGCTTAGCTTTACTTGAGCCCCTCCTGTGATAACTACAAATCTCACACTAGAAACATCATAGTGTGATTTTGAGTTGTAAAATGGTATACTTGACTTACCGTGAACACTATGCCTAGTCAATAAATTTTATTTCAATTTGCTACAGAATTTGGAAGGAATAATTTGTTTTAAAACATGGCACTGTGTGTGCGTGTGTGTGTGTGTGTGTGTGTACCTATGAATGTGCACCTGTGCATGCATGCACGTAGAGGCAAGCAGTCAACCTTGGGTGCAATTCTCCTGAACACCACCCACTTTGATCTTTGAGACAGTGTCCCTCACGGGTTGGAACTTGCCAATCTGGTTGGGTAGGCTGGCCAGTGAGCCCCAGGGATTCCCCTGCCTCCTCCTCAGTGTTGAGATCACAAGCACATGCTACCATGCCTAGTATTTTTACATAGGTTCCAAGATCAAACTCTGGCCCTCACGCTTGCCTAGTCAGTACTTGACTAAGCTAGCTCCCCAGGCCAAAACCAGCATTGTCATGCACATCTCACCAATAGAGGGCAGACCCTGCATGCTTTGGTGAGCTGTGCTTTCTTGAGAGAGAGTCTTTCAGTTCAAGTTTTTTTTTTTCTTTTTTTTTTAAATTGAATATTTTATTTACATTTCAGATATAATCCCCTTTCCCTCCCACCCAGGAACTCCCTATCCCATCCCCCCTCCTCCTGCTTCTATGAGGGTGTGCCCCCCACCCTCCCACACCCACCTCCCCACCCACGATTTCCCCCACACTGGGGCATCCAGCCTTCACTGGACCAAGGACTTCCTCACCCACCTATGCCTGACACTGTCATCCTCCCCTATGTATACAGCCATGTATACATAGCCATGGGTCCCTCCCTATGTGCTCCCAGGCTGGTGGTTTAGACCCTGGGGGCTCTGGTTGGTTGATATTGTTGCTCTCCTCATGGGGCCGCAGACCCTTTCAGCTCTGTCAGAGCCCAAGTTTCTAAGCATACATGTAATGAATAATTAGTGTAAGAGTTGACACACCTTCAAGTCCTGCTAAAGTTAGTGAGCCTGAGGCTAATTCATTCATTTGCAACGTATTTCCTCTACGTCCACATCTTATCTCTGTTTTAAAAGAAATATATTTTTTTGCAACCAGGTACAAATAAAACAAAGCTTGAATACAACCTAATATGTACATCACTCCAGGAAAAAAGGTGCTCATGATAAAAATCCAGAAATCTGGGCAGTAAATAAGATGAAGATTTATATTTTAATTTAAAGATTTTAAAATGAATGAACTGCAAACAAATGTTTATCCTAGTCAAGCTACCAAGAAGGATTTGCCTGAGAATTACTGAAACCTTAATGTTTCAAAACCAAATTAATCATGTGTGCATTTTAGAATAATAACGTCAGCAAAGTCACTATTATCAAATTTATAGCAAGATCTAAAAATTCACCTAATATAAATTATCTCATTATGTTCAAAAGGTGAGATTCATTTCATGTTTTTTTATTTTCTCCACCTACTTGTCAACCCTTACTCTTTATATTAATAAACAACTTCAACACAGAGCACAGGTAATACATCAGAGTAAGACTGCTGACACATGGCTGCTGCGTACAATCTGCATAGACAAAAGCAACCTCAGGATTACACAGGCAGGGCATCAGACTGAGTCTGAATTAAAGACACAAAGAAAATGTGATTGGGAGATCCAAGGAGGAATATTAAGCAGTTTTCAAACTGAAGAAAGGGTGCTATCATACAATCCTCATGGTCTATCATACAATCCTCATGGTCTATCATACAATCC
>NW_021627579.1:0-1215 GCF_004785775.1 Grammomys surdaster | reverse complement strand
GACAGCCAGGTCTATACAGAGAAACCCTGTCTCAAAAAAAAAAAAAAGGAAATCCTCAAATAATATTTACCACAACGAGATGGCTGTAAGTATGATTTGTGTCCAATGATTGAAATCCAATGGAAAGTAAGATGGTAGAGAATACAAGTAGTCCTGGCTCTGGTACTTTCTAGAAAAGGTCATATTGTCCTTTCAGACACTTTTCCTTTAAAAAAGATGAAAGGGAAAGATTATTCCAGTAACCCATTATTAGACATGGAAGTTGAAAGGCAACATGCTGCTCCCTGTGGTGGTGCATGCCTTTAATCTCAGTACCCAACAGACAACTCAAAATCATAACACCAAGACCCAGCTCAGCTATCTGATGAATTTGAGGGTAGCCTAAGCTAAATTAAACCCAGTCTCACTTCTACCTCAAATACTTTCACTGAAACTGGAAATTTCCTATGTATGTGGAGATGAACAGGGGTGGGGATGAAGCCAGGAGACATGACATCATTCTCAAGTAAGAACCATCTTCACCTATTGACAATGTTGCTTATCTGCTTAATTGATTCAGTTTCTCCATATGGCTTAATGATTAGTACTAATGTTTTCCAATTTATTTTTCAGATAAAGACCACTAGATCTATTTTATTAACAAGATGAGAGATCAAAATATAGAGGTGCAGATTTATATGTTGATTGGACAGATGAATGCATATTCATATTCAGTTCAATAGGTGGGGGACACCCCCTTCATCTGCCATGTGTTGCCTATATGAACTTTCAAGGTTACTTTATTTCATATTCTCTGCCTCTTTGCAAAGTAAGAACAATTACAGAACCAATTTCATCTGGATATTCTGAGATTTCAGTAGCATAGTATACACAAAGCCCACTTGTATCCCCTCTCACACAGTAGGGCTGAGGCCGATGTTCTCTGTTGTTCATCATTGTTGTTTGGTAATCATCTTTGTTTCTAATTGCCTGGCAGTACATTGATTTCTACACTGAACAGCTCCCACCTCTTGCCCCCTTGCTTCATTTTCCTTTAGAGCCCTACTTGGCTCCTCTAGACTTTGCAGGACTGTTTCTTTAGAAAGAGTAACCAGTGAGTACCTGTGCTGATTTCCTAGAGCTCACATTTTGAGCATGTTACAATTTTGTCTTCACATTCCCTGAACTAGCTCCTCCCTTTCCCTTTCCTCTGTGCCTTAGCTTGGTCCTCTCCTG
>NW_021627578.1:0-1216 GCF_004785775.1 Grammomys surdaster | reverse complement strand
GACAGCCAGGTCTATACAGAGAAACCCTGTCTCAAAAAAAAAAAAAAAGGAAATCCTCAAATAATATTTACCACAACGAGATGGCTGTAAGTATGATTTGTGTCCAATGATTGAAATCCAATGGAAAGTAAGATGGTAGAGAATACAAGTAGTCCTGGCTCTGGTACTTTCTAGAAAAGGTCATATTGTCCTTTCAGACACTTTTCCTTTAAAAAAGATGAAAGGGAAAGATTATTCCAGTAACCCATTATTAGACATGGAAGTTGAAAGGCAACATGCTGCTCCCTGTGGTGGTGCATGCCTTTAATCTCAGTACCCAACAGACAACTCAAAATCATAACACCAAGACCCAGCTCAGCTATCTGATGAATTTGAGGGTAGCCTAAGCTAAATTAAACCCAGTCTCACTTCTACCTCAAATACTTTCACTGAAACTGGAAATTTCCTATGTATGTGGAGATGAACAGGGGTGGGGATGAAGCCAGGAGACATGACATCATTCTCAAGTAAGAACCATCTTCACCTATTGACAATGTTGCTTATCTGCTTAATTGATTCAGTTTCTCCATATGGCTTAATGATTAGTACTAATGTTTTCCAATTTATTTTTCAGATAAAGACCACTAGATCTATTTTATTAACAAGATGAGAGATCAAAATATAGAGGTGCAGATTTATATGTTGATTGGACAGATGAATGCATATTCATATTCAGTTCAATAGGTGGGGGACACCCCCTTCATCTGCCATGTGTTGCCTATATGAACTTTCAAGGTTACTTTATTTCATATTCTCTGCCTCTTTGCAAAGTAAGAACAATTACAGAACCAATTTCATCTGGATATTCTGAGATTTCAGTAGCATAGTATACACAAAGCCCACTTGTATCCCCTCTCACACAGTAGGGCTGAGGCCGATGTTCTCTGTTGTTCATCATTGTTGTTTGGTAATCATCTTTGTTTCTAATTGCCTGGCAGTACATTGATTTCTACACTGAACAGCTCCCACCTCTTGCCCCCTTGCTTCATTTTCCTTTAGAGCCCTACTTGGCTCCTCTAGACTTTGCAGGACTGTTTCTTTAGAAAGAGTAACCAGTGAGTACCTGTGCTGATTTCCTAGAGCTCACATTTTGAGCATGTTACAATTTTGTCTTCACATTCCCTGAACTAGCTCCTCCCTTTCCCTTTCCTCTGTGCCTTAGCTTGGTCCTCTCCTG
>NW_021627577.1:0-17372 GCF_004785775.1 Grammomys surdaster | reverse complement strand
ACCCGGACCCTGACCCTGACCCCGACCCTGACCCTAACCCTAACCCTGAAGCGCATGTGTGCCTTTGTGTGTCTGTGTTTAGACAAGCACATGCTACAATGTACATATTTGGATCAGAGGAAAACTTTGAGGCATTGTTCTTCTCCTTCCACCCTTCCTTGGCTTCTGGGATTGAACTCAGCAAGTACTGACCCACTCAGCCACCTCACTACACACTTCTCTTCACTTCTTTTGTCTCTGTCCCCAGGCCTGTTACTTCCTGATTATTCTGAACAGTTGGTAAATTGATAGTTGCAACAATATATCTTCAGGTTGAATCAGTGGCAAGTGTGATTCTCTTCTCCAGCTCACCTCTCCATCTTCTAGGTACTATTAGAAATAGGAAGAAAAGCTGAGCAGTGGTAGTGTATGCCTTTAATCCCAGCACTTTGGAGGCAGAGGCAGGCAGATTTCTAAGTTGGAGGCCAGCCTGGTCTACAGAGTGAGTTCCAGGACAGCCAGGGCTACACAGAGAAACACTGTCTCAAAAACCAAACCAAACAACAACAACAAAAAAAATACAAACAAAAGAAATAGGAAGAGATACTTTGTGACAATGTCAGTCTCCATTTAAGGAATGTCAAGAAGGTTGCCTGTTTATGTTGTTTTTTTATTTAAAAATAAAATGAGGGGCTTCAGTGTTGGTTGAATCAGTAAAGCATTTGCTGTGCAAGCATGAGGACTGGGTTTCAAAATTAGCACCCATGTTAAAGTGGGGAGGGACAGTTTTTACAGAGGCACTTGTCTCTAATACCAGTGCTAGGGAGGTAAAGGGGGCATGGTGGTCTTTGTACTCATAGGCATGCATTAGGGGAGCCTGGGATGTTAAGCACACAGGGTTGTTTCTTCAAGAGAAGGAGTGTAAAATCAAACCTGTTTTCCCCCCAGAAGCCTGGAGCAGACATACTTTCTAGCTTTGTGACTTCTGCACAATCTGCTTGGCTGAAGACTTCCTGGTACTGGACTCACCTCCAGACCCATTCATGTAAGCTTGTTATTCCTCAGTCAAGCTACAGAACCTATTGTTATGGAAGGTGTCACACGTACTTTACAAAGAGTTTTGCTGTAGTCACATCTGATATGTCTTTAGATTACTCTGTTCCACAAAGAGATTTAGATATGGTCCTGTAGTGGTGGCCCATGCCTTTACTCCCAGGACACAGGAGGCAGAGGCAGGAGGATCTCAGACTTTGAGTTCCAGGACAGCCAGGGCTACACAGAGAATCCTTGTCTTGAAAAGCCAGAGAGACAGAGAGAGAAGGAGAGAGAGAGAAAGAGGGAGGGGGAGAGAGGTGGAGGAGAGAGAGAGAGAGAGAGAGAGAGAGAGAGAGAGAGAGAGAGAGAGAGAGAGGAGACTGACTTAGGTATGCTTCCTTGTGCATGTGGTATTGAGTTATTCAGCATAAGGATAGTTTTTGCCAGATAGTGCTGTGCTTAAATATATCTAAAATAATCAACTGGGGTCTGAAAGCTAAAGTTTTGCCAGTGCTGGCCACTGAGTCCTGTGGTGCTGACCTGCCTTGTCACCTTACCTCCCATGGCCCTTCTCTCTGCTGCCCATACAGTCTACAGAGGCCTGCTGGTGAGGAATCTAGCTGAACTAGCAAGGTCCAAGTTCAGTGACAGAACTTGTCTCAAAAAGTAAGGTAGAGAGTAATTGAGAGAAACCCTAACATTAACCTCTGATCTAGCAGACGGTGGAACTAGGGACAGACTGTTCCTGAGCCTAACACAGTGCCAAACACTGCCAATGCCCCGAGGTTCCTGCTGTACACATACGTAGTAGTTTGAATATGCTTGGCCAGGAAGTGGCACTATTAGGAGGTGAGGCCTTGTTGGAGGAAGTGTATTACTTTGGGGTGAGCTTTGAGTCCTTCCTAGCTGCCTAGAAAACAGTCTGCTCTTGGCTTCCTTTGAATGAAGATGTAGAACTCTCAGCTCCTCCTGTGCCATGCTTGCCTAGAAGCTGCTATGTTCCTGCCTTGATGATAATGGACTGAACCTCTAAAGCTGTAAGCCAGCCCCAATTAAATGTTGTCCTTACAAAAGTTGCCTTGGTCATGGTATCTCTTCATTGCAATGGAAATCCCAAGGCAACATAGTTCACTGGGTAAGTGAAGATCAAACCCCACCAAGAGAGGATATTTGAGAGGTGAGGATGTTACCTCTGTCATAGAATGCAGCATACCTTGCCAGATCATGATCATGAAAAACAAAACATTGCTGGGTCCTAGGATATGAGTACTCAGTTACTGTAGCACAGTGGTTGTCAGTCTGGGGGTCTCAGTCCCTTGGAGGGATAGCAGACATCCTGCCTATCAGATATTTACACTATGAATCATGAATCATAATACTAGCAAAATACGGTTATGAAGTAGCAAGAGAATAATTTTATGGTTGGGGGTCACCACAGCATGAAGAACTGTATTAGAGGGTTGAAGCATTGGGAAGGTTGATAGCCACTGCCTTAGCATATAAATGACAGAGTATTCCTTGGTGACATTTCTTCTTTTGTCAGGTGGGCAAGATCTTGCTAGGCAACTAGGTTGGCCTTGATCGTCAGACTACCCTGCCTCTTCCTGAGTGCTGGGTTGTAGGCCCCCAGAACACAGTGTCCTCTTCCTTTATTCGAATCTACTCCAGGCTCTGGGCAGAATTCTTGGCTCTCACTGAAGAAGAAAGTTCTCCTCCAGTGCTCACTGTCCCCTCAGGACAACTCTGCTTCTGATATGCCCTCAGGTTCAGTTGTGCTTCCAAAAGTAAGATCTTATTTTGAATGAGGAATGTCTCTCATAGTCTCCGGCATTGGACTGGTTGGTGCCCACTCAGTGGCACTATTTGAGGAGGCTTAGGAGGAATGATCTTGGAAGAAGTTGGCTCTAGAGACGGGCTTTAAGAGTTTAAAGACAGCCGGGCAGTGGTGGCGCACGCCTTTAATCCCAGCACTTGGGAGGCAGAGGCAGGTGGATTTCTGAGTTCGAGGCCAGCCTGGTCTACAGAATGAGTTCCAGGACAGCCAGGACTACACAGAGAAACCCTGTCTCGAAAAACAAAAACAAAAAAAAAAGAGTTTAAAGACTTGTGTGATTCCTAAATCTCTCTCTCTGCTTTGTGCTTCCAGTTCAAGGTATGAGCCCTCAGCTTCCTGTTCTTCTTGCTGTGCCTTCTCCTCCATCATGGACTCAGGAACCACAGGCCCACATAAGCTCTTCTGTAAGTTATCTTGGCCATGGTGGTTTTCACACAATGGGAAAATAATGCATACACATCTCCAACACCAGTCATAGTATTTGAAACGAAAAGCAAATTCCATCCTTCTAACTCAAATGTTCTCAACTCCATTTAGTAGAACAACTCAAGTTTCAAAATTTCTGGGAGAAATTGTGGGTAAAAGAAAATATTTGTAAAAGTAGGGCAGAGGACTCCAGGTGTGGCCCCGCAGTGTTCCTTTGGCTTGTAGATCCCCCTATAGGAAGCATGGAATTACCTGGTTTCCTGGCTCCCAATCCTAATTCTTACCCTTAGTTTTCCCTCTGGAGAATTCCTGCTTTAGAACAGAATGCAAGCTCTTTGGGTGATGGGAACATTGGTTTGCCTTATGAGTTTATAAATGTCTAGCAAAAAAGTCCCTAACCTCGGGCATTCATGACTAAGATGTTCATCATGGTGTTCCTCACCACCTGAGTAATTCCACAGTCATCCACTGAGGTAGCTGCAAGTGCACACAGCATGAACAGCAGTGGGCAGGGAAACGAGGGTCCTTAGGAGATGCTAGCCTTAACCACTGGGAGGACTCAACCCCTTCTTGTCAGTCATTGTGGTAGTTTCCTGGGCTGCCTTAACAAAGCCCCTAGTGGCTTTCACAAAAAACGCAAGCTCAGCGCTTGCAGCCAGAAGTCCAAAATCAAGGTATCAGTTGGACCACCTCTGAAACTAACTGAAAGGAATCCTTCCCATGCCTAAAAACACAGTGGTCACAGTCCTGGGCATCTCTCCCTACTCCTTTGTCACTCATTTTCGATTTCTATCTGCCCCTGTTAGAAGAACAGTTGCTTTTAGTAAAGAGGGGCCACCCTGCAGGGTAGTGGCTCATGCTTGTAATCCAGTACTGGGAAGGCAGAGGCAAGCAGATCTGTGAGTTTGAGCCCAGCCCTGTCTAGGAGGGAGCACTAAGACAGCCAGGACTACATGGAGAGACATCATCTGGAGGCTGAGGTGAGGGAGGGGGAACGAACTAAACAAAAACAAACAAAACAATCCAAGGAAACCCCTCCCCCACCCCCAAATATCCAAGCATGATTGTGTCAGGCACACAGATGCTTCCTGGATCACAGAAGGGCTTCGAGGACAAGATGTTTACAGATCTTGGCCAGCAATGTAAGTGCACAGCCAATCGTGCGATTTCTAGCCATGGGGTCTTCCCCCTGCATCAGCCTCTCTTAAAAGAGTCCTGACATCTCCATGATGTTACACTTTCCTTGAGAGGAAAAAATTCCTTTACATATGGGTCTTTTCATATGGGTCTTCAAATAAAAATAAGCAACAAACGATGTGGAATAATACCAAATTCAATATATGACTAAAAAGCACAGGGAGAAGAAAAAGAAATGTCCACCCTGCGGTGGTACCAAGATGCTCCTCTAATCTTCAGTGAGGTGACAGATTCTGCAGTCAGGGCAGTGAGTGGGACTGCTGCCCTGGGGTAGGGGCAGGTTGAGAGGCTCCGGTGCCACCAGGGGCGCACGAGGGCCGGTGCTGGAATCAGGCGGGAACCGGGGAAGGGGCGGGGAAGAAGGGCGCTGTGCCTCTGTGGTTGGCTGAGCCCCGGTGCTCAACGTCCGGTTTGTTTTAAACACGGTCCCGCCCTGGTGCCCTGCTTTTCCAACGCGGCGCACTCCTGGTAAGTACTGTCCGCCTTGCGGATCCCAAGATCCCACCACGTGGCCTCCGAGGACCCCACAATGCTCGCCGGGCGTGCGGGTTCACGTCCCGTGTGTGTCCCTTCGGTGTGGGATGGCGATCAGCTTCGCACAGCCCGGATTTGTTCTTTCGGGTGGAGGCGCGGCCTCCCGACCGCCCGGGTCCTGGGCACGCTGGGGGCTCCTGCTGGCCCAGTAGTCCGGTGACAGGGACATCGCCTATTTAGGAAGTGAATGAGATCAGAGATCTGAGAGTAGCAGGATAATTCCGGTGTTAGCAAGAATGTCGCCCACGCAGCCATGTCCTCGCCGCATGTATCCTTCAAATGCGGCTCAGCACAGAGGCTGGGCTTTTTGTTTTGTGCTTTTTTTTTTTAAGATTTGAGGGCGTCGTCCGAGAGCAGGGAGCTGTGAGCCCACAGGAGCTGGATTACCCTTCCTCTGACACAGATCCGGCTTGTCTGGATTTTTGCCCTGGTAGAAAATCTGAGCGTCTGGGCACTTGTCCAAGGCATTAGGTGCCTAACCTCTGTGCTCCATATTGTTGAAACATTTTGTCTCACTGGAGAGTACCTAAAACCAGGCTTAGGTTTCTAGTGTGCACCCAGGAGTCCTGCCTGTTCACTACTGCTTTAACATTGTGAAGATCTTAAATTAGATGTGAGAAAGTAAGGAAAGTGCCACTTTGTAGTTTTCTGTTGATTTGCAAACTCTGAAATTGCGGTGTGTAGGCTGAATGAGACATCAATTTAAAAAGCATTTATTAAATTATTGAGACATGTTTTTATGCTGGCCAAGGAAATGTTTCTGCCCTAGTACCCGAGTGTTGGGATCTATGGGCATTTATGCCAGATGAAGGCCATTTTAGAGGGAACATCGTGTTGTGGGCTCTAGTAAAACGACAACCTCATGTGCTCTGCCTAGTAGTGCAACAAGGGAACATGCAAGTGAGTGATAAGTTTTGTTTCTGTTAGGGGTTATGTTTCTATTGAGTCATTTGTTTTGACAGAAGTATGAGAGCATGAACCACTGTCTAACTTAGGACTGTGGATACAGCAAGTTTTAGGGTAAGGACTTCCTTGTTCAGTCTCAGGAAACAAGTTTAGAGCTGCTTGTGGCATTGAAATCATATCATCTATGATGAGATCTGGTGCCCTCTTCTGGCATATGGACAGAATACTGTATACATGATTAAATCTTTAAAAGAAAAAAGAAATACTGTAGTTAGTAGTTTTGTTTCTAAACAGTAAGGGTCTATGCTTCTGGGGTGGATTTAGTTAGAATGGTGGCCCAGAGGAAATGAAATGGACTCCCAGCTGTCAGAAGTGTGAGGATCAGAACTCTGTGCAGGAATGAATGCTAGTCAGAGGCAGGATTTATGTCATCAGATGCAATTAGTAACCACCAGAAAGGTCCTTTGTGTAAAGAGCTCTGGCCAGGTACTTGTAACATTGCTGAGTTTTTTTTTTCTTTTGAGCAGATGCGGTGCTGTGTCCAGGATGCTGATGAACTTAAGGTGTGTTAGATGGTGTGTTTGACTGGCCAGGCATAATTCCAGGGACAATTCTTGGCCAAGGATGAGAACTCTAACCTGACTGGATACACTGCCATGATGGGTTAAAGGATTTACCTGAGGCCAACAGAACAGGCAGGAATTCAGTGCAGTCACCTCATGTCTTTTTAAATTAGATGAGGGTGTATGGAACATAGTGAGAGGGCTTAGCAGTGCCAAGCCTGGTTACCTTTGATTCTGGGGCTTGGTGGGAAGAACCAACTCTCTAGAGTTATTCTTGGACCTTCATTTGTGTGTTAGCACACCTGTGTGCACACACAAAATAATAAATGGGAGCATTGATGAATGTGTTAATACTTAGAGGAAGATCTGGCTTTGCATTTTAAACTGTCTTAAAACATTCCTGAGTAGATGTACCCAATGTACTGGTTAGTACATTAAAGATTCTGCAAAAAAAAAAAAAAAAAAAAGTTAATGTCAATACCAATGTGTGGCTTCATTTATTAATTAATGGTTGGGGGTCTAATTACCTGTGCTGTTTTTTTTCTGCAGCTCTGGATGTTGAGATGAATTGGTCCGACTTCCAGAAGAGAAGGTATGCAGCTGTGCATAGAATTAAGGCTTTAGTTTTCTTTGTCCTTTTATAGCAGGAACAGATGAATTTTGAGGCAGTCCAATTAGTTATGAGACCATGAGAATTATGCACCCATAGAACTAAGTTCCACTTAGTTTTCTATGTGTCCGCTCTAGCCTGAAACCTGCCACAATATCAATACAAGAAGCCTTTTTGAAAAACTTAGTTTTATCTATGAAACTTTTATACCTTTTGCCTGCATGTCTGTACTATGTGCATGCAGTGCCCATGGAGGCCAGAAGAGGGCATCAAATCCCCCTGGGGTTGGCGTTAGAGTTGTGAACTGCCACATGGATGCTAGGAATTGAACCTAATTCCAAGAAGAGCAGCCAGCCAGGGCTCTTAATTGCTCTAAACTTTGGCAACTCAGAATTGTCCAACACATGGTTGAGAAATCTCGTATCCCCAGGAGAGTGAGGTGTATGATAGGATCTACTGGGTGTCCTGGCTCAATACTTGCTATGTGTACTCTTAGTAGATGTAGCTGGAATGAGCAGACAACCTGTGTGATTTAAACTACCAGGTAGATACCTCATTATGTTCAAATGCCCCATAGAGAACTGAAGCAGATTGAAGTTAATGTTTTCACTCATAAGCCCAGCCTGAGCTGTGCAGTGCTGTTGCATGTAGGGAGCCGCGGCGGGTGCTGGCAAAGTCCACCATCGCTAGGTGGCGCTATCAGCCATAATTCTTCCTAGTAAACAAGTAAATTGCGCATGTGCCATGGTAAAAGCCCGCCAAAGTTAAAGCCCATCCCACGGTGTTTGGCACGCAACGAGTAAGCAGCCAATCAAAGGTGAATACACCGCTCTAGGGTATATAGCAGTGCTTTCCCAGGCCTGGGGGTCTTCTTCCACCATTTTGGTTTTTGGGAATAAACGTGTTCATACGGAAGGATTCTGGTGTGTGTGTGTGTGTGTGTGTGTGTGTGTGCGTGCGTGTGTGCGTGTGTGCGCGTTCTTGCCGGCGAGACGACTACACGAGCGCTGCACAGTTGGTGCCGAAACCCGGGAGAATTTACCATCACCGGCGCTGTTTAAGAAGACCCTCCACGCGTGGAGCGAATCCAGAACCGTAGAACAAGGTAATGTTCTCTGAGAGATATGTTTCGATTTGATTTAATTCACTTCCCTCCCCAGTTGGCAGGAACTTTAGAGGCTCTCGCCATGGTGCTAGCAGCGTTAGTTTTCTTCCTTTTGGTTCTCGTGAGGGTTCGGGGAATAGTAGATGGATTACAAGTCAGCATGTCAGAAACAGAGAAAGGAAGGAAGCGCTTAGAAATTCAGAAAGGAAAAGAGAAAAGAGACATATTAAGGAAATCAAGCCTCCCCAAGAACCAATTCACGGGGATGAAAGATGAGAGGAAGAACACTCTTGGGAGAGACGGGAGAAAAGGAAGCCTCAGAAAGAGATCTCTTTATCCGGTAAAGGAAGTGCTGGGGCTTGATGCCTCTGAGTCGGAGGGGATAACTTCCTCAGAGGACTCAGATGAAGAGATAGATGAAGAGGAAAGATGCCAGCCAGATAAACAGTTGCCGCCGCAAAATCTAAAGCAGAGGAAAACGAGAGATAGAAGCCGGACGGCCTCTAGGCCTGTAGCGCCCTCCCAACCTAATGTTCCCGGCGCACTTCCGCCTCTTGTGGACAGGCGCTGCTCAGGCTCCTTCCTTTCAGAGGAAGACAAGAGAAAAATGTTACAAGCTTTTCCAGTGTTTGAGGACGCGGGAGGAGGCCGTGTCCACGCACCTGTAGAGTATGCTTCTATCAAAGAATTTGCTGAATCGGTTAACAAATACGGAGTTGATGCTAATTTTACAATTATGCAGCTTGAGAGATTTGCCACTATGGCAATGACTCCGAATGATTGGCAGAACACAGTAAAAGCTGCTCTCCCTAATATGAGACAGTATATGGAATGGAAGGCTTTGTGGCACGATGCTTCTCAAGCACAGGCAAAGGCCAACGCTAATGCGGAGGGCAATCAGAGACAGTGGACTTTCGAATTATTAACAGGGCAAGGACAGTATGTTGCTGACCAGACTAACTATGATTGGGGAGCATATGGCCAGATTTCCGCCGCCGCAATTAAGGCATGGAAGGCCCTCTCGAAAAGGGGCGAGGCTGGAGGAAATTTAACAAAAATATTACAAGCCCCCCAGGAGTCCTTCTCAGAATTTGTTGCTAGAATGACAGAAGCAGCAGGCAAAATTTTCGGAGACCCAGAGCAAGTCAAGCCATTGATCGAGCAATTAGTATATGAAAATGCCTCACCAGAATGTAAGGCAGCTATTACCCCTAGGAGAAACAAAGGGCTGACAGATTGGATAAAGGTCTGCCGAGGTCTTGGAGGCCCACTGACTAACGCTGGCCTGGCAGCAGCTATCCTGCAGGGCCAGAGCCGCTCAAGTCCTGGCGGCCGTAAAGTATGTTATAATTGTGGTAAACCGGGTCATTTAAAACGAGAATGTCGTACTCCTATACAAAAGAAAACCCCTGGGTTATGTACTAAATACAGGAAGGGATATCATTGGGCCAATGAATGTCGCTCGGTTAAGGACATTCAGGGAAGGATTATTCAACATGATCCCTCCCCTATAGGAAGAGATGAAAATATTTCAAAAAACGAATATCCGGGCCCAATGTCTCAGGGCCCCAAAAAATATGGGACACAAGCCTACAACTGGGGGAGACCTCTAACTGCAGAGCTACAAGAGGTTCCGAAGGGTTGGACCTCCGCTCTTATCTCCCAATTCTTATTAATGCCACATGAGGGTGTGCAACCTATCCCGGTTGATTTTAAAGGTCCCCTGCCTGAGGGAAGCGTTGGCCTCATTCTAGGCCGCTCCTCTCTTACCCTGAAGGGGCTTGTGGTTCATCCTGGTGTGATAGACCAAGATTATACAGGGGAACTTCAAGTTCTCTGTTCTTGTCCACAAGGCATATTTTCTATCTCCCCTGGAGATAGGATTGCTCAATTGGTTATTCCAAGTTTACATAATTGTTTTCCATCCACCGGGGCGCCAAGAGGTGCCAATAGGTTCAGTTCTTCAGGAACTGACTTTGCTCATTTAGTAGTGGATCTCAAAACCACTACTTTACAATTAACAATAGAAGGGAAGAGCTTTACAGGAATTTTAGACACAGGAGCTGATAAAAGTATTATTTCCTCTAACTGGTGGCCTAAAACGTGGCCTGTTACACAGTCATCCCATTCCTTACAAGGGTTGGGATATGAGGCCAACCCTACCGTCAGTTCACGCTCCTTGACTTGGAAGACGCCAGAGGGTCAGACAGGAAGCTTTATACCTTATGTGCTTCCTCTTCCCGTTAACCTCTGGGGAAGAGACATTTTACAAGACCTGGGACTGACACTAACTAATGAGTACTCTCAACAAGCTATTAATATTATGAAAAGAATGGGATATAAGGAAGGAAAAGGCCTTGGCAGAAAAGAACAAGGAAGGTTAAACCCAATTTCACAAGAAAGTAATACAGGAAGACAAGGTCTGGGTTTTCCCTAGTTGCCACTGAGGGCTCTTTGCCCATACCCTGGCTTACAGAGGAAGCCGTGTGGGTTCCTCAGTGGCCCCTATCCTCTGAGAAATTGGAAGCTGCTACAAGGCTGATTGAGGAACAGGCACAGCTTGGTCATTTAGAACCTTCTACTTCTCCTTGGAATACCCCTATCTTTGTTATAAGAAAGAGATCAGGAAAATGGAGACTTCTCCATGATCTAAGGGCCATTAATAAACAGATGCAGCTGTTTGGCTCAGTGCAACGAGGCCTGCCTCTGCTCTCTGCTTTACCTAAGCAGTGGAGGATAATAATTATAGACATTAGGGATTGCTTTTTCTCCATTCCCCTACACCCGCAAGATAGGCAAAGATTCGAGTTCACCTTACCTGCTGTTAATCACCTTAAACCAGACAAAAGATATCAGTGGACAGTTTTGCCTCAAGGCATGGCCAATAGTCCTACTATGTGTCAGCTGTATGTACAAATGGCCCTTGAACCTGTTAAGAAACAATTTCCTTCTCTACTCTTGATTCATTTTATGGATGATATTTTAATATGCCATAAAGAGTTGACCATTTTACAGAACTCATATCCTTTATTAATTGCTACATTAAGACAGTGGGGTCTGCATATTGCCACAGAGAAGGTTCAAATTTCAGAAATTGGTTCCTTTTTAGGGACAGTTATTTACCCTGAGAAAATAGTTCCTCAAAAATTAGAAATTCGCAGAGATCATTTACATACCTTAAATGACTTTCAAAAGTTATTAGGTGATATAAATTGGTTAAGACCATTTTTGAAAATTCCCTCTGCTGAATTAAAACCTTTGTTTGACATTCTGGAAGGAGATTCCCATATTTCCTCACCAAGAACGCTAACACCGGCTGCAAACCATGCCCTGCGATTGGTGGAGGATGCCTTGCAAGAAGCTCAGCTAAAACGCATTGATGAGACCAAAACTTTTAATTTGTGTGTCTTTAAAACCAGACATTTACCAACTGCCGTGTTATGGCAGGATGGGCCCTTATTATGGATTCATCCTAATGTATCTCCTGCAAAGATTATTGAATGGTATCCAGATGCGGTTGCTCAGCTTGCCTTACGGGGATTAAAAACAGCTGTCACTCATTTTGGAAGGGAGCCTAAAGTTTTAATAGTGCCTTATACTGCACATCAAGTTCAAATATTAACTGCTACCTCTGATGTTTGGGCCGTGTTGGCTACCTCCTTTAATGGTCAAATAGATAATCACTACCCTAAACATCCCATTTTACAGTTTGCCTTAACTCAAGCTATTGTATTTCCACATGTCTTATCTCAAAAGCCGCTCCCGGATGGAGTGGTTGTTTACACAGATGGGTCAAAGACAGGTGTGGGTGCTTATGTAATTGATAATAAGGTCACTGCCAAACAATATCATGAGACCTCACCTCAAGTTGTGGAATGCTTGGTAGTTTTGGAGGTTCTTGAAACCTTTCCAGGCCCTTTAAATATTGTTTCAGATTCCTTTTATGTAGTAAATGCAGTTAAAGCCTTAAAAGTGGCTGGGCTAATTAGACCATCTAGTAGACTCGTAAAAGTTTTTCAAAAGATTCAATTCGCCTTAGTTAATAGGAGATTCCCGGTTTTTATTACACATATCAGGGCTCACTCAGGTCTACCAGGCCCAATGTCTCATGGGAATGACCTAGCAGATCGAGCCACAAAATTGGTTGCTATCGCCTTATCTTCCAAATTAGATTTGGCCAAAGATTTTCATAAAAACTTTCATGTGACAGCAGAGATGTTACGTCGTCGGTTTGAGATAACTAGAAAGGAAGCTAGAGATATAGTTACTCAATGTCAGAATTGCTGTCAATTTTTACCAGTGCCTCATGTAGGAATTAATCCACGAGGAATTCGGCCACTACAGATTTGGCAAATGGATGTTACTCACATCCCAACCTTTGGCAAATTACGATATTTACATGTTTCCATTGACACTTATTCTGGAATTATATTTGCTTCTCCGTTGACCAGAGAAAAGGCAGCACATGTTATTCAACACTGCCTTGAGGCATGGAGTGCCTGGGGGAAGCCTAAAATTCTTAAGACAGACAATGGGCCATCGTACACTTCTCAAAAGTTTAGACAATTTTGTCGCCAAATGGAGGTAACCCATCTGACAGGCCTCCCTTATAACCCTCAAGGACAAGGCATCATAGAACGGGCTCATCGCACTCTTAAGTCTTATCTAATAAAACAAAAGGGAGGAGTCGAGGAGACTCTACCCTCAGTGCCACGAGTCACCGTTTCTATAGCACTTTTTACCCTCAATATTTTAAATCTGGACAGTCAGGGCCATTCGGCTGCTGACCGTCACTGTTTAGAGCCTGACAGGCCGAAAGAGATGGTGAAATGGAAGGATATTTTGACCGGACAATGGAAGGGCCCAGATATTGTTTTATTAAGAGCCAGGGGAGCGGTCTGTGTGTTCCCACAGGAAGAAGACAACCCGTTTTGGCTACCAGAGCGGCTGACGCGGCGACTCGCGATACTGGAAGGTGACACCCAGGCGGACCCTCCAGGCTCTGATGATAACCCTTGTGCTGATCCAAGGGATACAGGTTCCTAGTATTTTTGTTTATTTTATCAAATTTCACCTTTAAGAATTGTACCAATGAAACCTGCTAGATGTCCCAGTGTTAAAATTCTGAAAGATTCACTCGCGCTATGGTTGCCAGAGTCACGCGATGGGCTCCCATCCCCGTGGAGACTCCTTCCACTTTGTCATTATTTAGACAAAAAAGAGATTTTGGTATAACTACAGCCATAGTGGCGACGATATTAGTTAGTGCCATTACCGCCACTGCCGCTGGGATTGCTATGTCAACTTCTGTTCAGATGGGCACTACCGTCAACCTATTGTCAGCCATGGTGGTAGAGGCTGTTAACCTTCAAACCTCCTCCAGCGCCCAACTAAAAGGCGGGCTAATGATCCTTAATCAACACCTTGATTTAGTGAGAGAGAGATTAGATATCCTCTTTCTATTAGCCCAATTGAGATGTGAGAAAAAACTGGGTACACTTTACATCACCAGTGTACAGTATAAAAACTTTACTCATGTAACTAATCTGTCCAGAAAATTGTTTCAATATCTTACAGAAAATTGGTCAAAAAACTTCGATGAGACACTCAGAAAATTGAAAACAGCTGTGGTGAACATCAACTTGACGCTCGTGGATCTGTCCCTGACTGAGGGACTGTCCTCCTGGATTTCTCCAGCTTTCTTTTTCTTTTCTTTTTCTTCTTTTCTTTTTTTTTTTAAGTGGGTGGGAGTAGGCCTGTTTGGTATGCCCTATGTTGCGGATTAGTATTCATCCTTTGGTTGGCTTGCAAACTCAGAGCTCAACAAAATCTTGACAAGGCTATTTTTGCACAGGCGCTTGTGACCAAAAAGCTAGGGGCTTCCCCAGCAGTGTGGTTATCACTGCTTCGAAAATGAGTAGTCTCTCCCTCACTAGTGGTGGTGCTAAATGTTGAGACATCAGCCGATACACCTCAAAGGATTTGCCCATTGTACTGGGTCAGTGAGGAGTCTTGGCCTGGCTGATTCTTGTCTGTGTAGCTGTGGTACCTGAATTTTGAGACAAACAGCCCTTGCACCCCTAGGAGATGACTCCATTGCACAGGGATGGGTGTTTGCATCTCTTTCTGTTCCCCTTAGCCCTTGCACTCAGAGGACTTGCTTCCATTGCACCTGATAGGGTAAGGGAGACTGTCTTAAACTATTAGTTCTTGATCGCTTATTCCCCCAAGATGGAATTTGCTTGATCGGCCTTGAGTTTGAGTCGTACTGGTACCACACTAGACAGGCCAAGAACAGCCAGATAGATAACTCCATCCTTTTGTCTCCAGGCCAGCTGCCAATTGGTCCCAACAACGGGAATAGGCTGATCCCATATGCCAGAGGTACACCACGAGTGGTGAGTCTACCCAGTAACAGACATTACGAGTGGCCACAACCTGGGGCGCACATTCTGAGAATGCCAGGTGTGGGTGCGCGACCCTCGTAGCCTAGCCAGAGAGCTCACCATTCTTTGGTGCTGGCTGTGGAGAAATGTCAGCCAGCCTAAGACACGGGACATTGACCAGTGCCTGTTTAACAAAACAAAAAAGAAATAGCCAGTAGACAGATTCCTCAGCCGCTGTACCCAAGGGCTTCTGGTAAAGACACCCTGTAAAGCCTCAAACATTTCTATACACAGTCCCTGCCCACTAAGGTGTTCGTTCCACGGATAGAAGGTCTGGTAAGTCAATAACAGAGTGGACGGATAAGTCTCGGCCACCTAAGACAGGGCAGCCTCGGGTGGGGAGGCTGACCCCGTGACGGGTAAGAGTTTGAGCACCGCCCTCTAAAGAGACTCAGACCCGCCGTGAGACCCCCAAATATGGGAGTTACGTAACCTTCCCAGGGACCTCTACTACCCTCTGTATTAAAACAAAAAAGGGGCAGATGTAGGGAGCCGCGGCGGGTGCTGGCAAAGTCTGCCATCGCTAGGTGGCGCTATCAGCCATAATTCTTCCTAGTAAACAAGTAAATTGTGCATGTGCCATGGTAAAAGCCCGCCAAAGTTAAAGCCCATCCCACGGCGTTTGGCGCGCAACGAGTAAGCAGCCAATCAAAGGTGAATACACTGCTCTAGGGTATATAGCAGTGCTTTCCCAGGCCTGGGGGTCTTCTTCCACCATTTTGGTTTTTGGGAATAAACGTGTTCATACGGAAGGATTCTGGTGTGTGTGTGTGTGTGTGTGTGTGTGCGTTCTTGCCGGCGAGACAACTACACGCGCGCTGCACAGTTGCACAGTTTTAAAACTGGTAGAGGCAGGTGGATTTCTCAGTTTGAGGCCAGCCTGGACTACAGACCAAATTCCAGAACAGCTAAGGCTAGTCAAAGACACCAAAACACTCCAGCCTGATCCTGTCAGGCACAGACCTCTCCTGAAGGCTCAGGCTTGGGCCTACTCAACTTCATAGACAAAAAGGTTGTGTCATGATAAAGTCAGTTTGGCCTCTCAGAATCATGTGTTCAGCTGTCTGCTAGTCCAGCTGATAAGCTTGGAAGGGCCCTGCCCCCACTGCAGCATCTTCTCCCTTGTCCTTGTTCCTCCCCTCTCCCCTGACTTGAGCTATATAAGCTAGTCCTGCTAGTTCAATAATTGAGCTGTCCTCTGAAACAGTCTCCTCAGTCATTCATGCCTCCTGAACCCCCGTCCAAGACCTTTCTTCTCATTTCCTCTCTATCCTGATACCACCAGTGTGTAACAACTGATTGGGATCCAGTGAGTCACATCTGCTGGTGAAACAGGGACTCTCTGACAATTGGAAGAGGGTGAGTACTCCCCTCCTCAAGGGACATCAGCATCCTAACTCTCACCCTGACCTGAGGATGGTCTGGTTCTTCCTCCTTTACTTTCCATCTGAGCTGTCTCCCTGATCATCTGACCCCAACAGCCCTTTGGGTCTCTCTGAAAGAACCTGGTAGCACAAAGACTAGCTACAAGGCCTTAGGGTGGTTGCTGGTTTTCTTCAATTTGCAGGCAGGCTTTGCAGCCTGCAACTTAGTCAAGGGAACCTTCCCCCTTTGGCTGAGTGCTTTCATCCTTTCCTATCATGGGAAATTCCACTTCTCACCAGCCAGAGTCCCAAATTAGAGGCTCCTCAAGCTGCAGGGGATTAAAATCTGCCAAAAGGAAGCAGTTTCCTTCTGAGAGGAGGTCCTCCACTTAGCCCCTTGGTTGAACTCCAGGAACCCCTATGACCCTGAAGTATGGACTTCGGTGGCTTATCTCTTCCTCCCCATCATTGGAGCCATTCAACAATGCCTGGCCCAGCCTGAGAAGGAAATTAAGGATGAACCTAAACACCTTACTCCCAACAATGACTCTGAGGAGGAAAGCCCTGAAGATCTCCCTGTGGCAGACCTTGCTGCCCTTGAAGGAGCCATTGAATACACTAGACAGAAAGTAACCCCCAACCCCCACACACCCATCTCTCTTAATCCCCCACTGCTTCCTTACATCCTTCCTGCCTCACCATCTAAGAACACTCAAGAAACTGTTGCAGACTCTGTGCCTTCTACCCCCCTACAGACTACCACTGAACAGTTATTCGAGATTAGAGACTCCTCTCAATTTGCCCACAATGGAAATAACACCTTGGCCTTCCCTGTTAATGTTCAACCCACTCGATCTCGACCCCTAGACTACCAGGCCAACCAATTACAAGAGCTTAGGCAAGCAGTTCAAGAGGACGGTATTCATGCCCCTTGTACCAAATCCATTCTCCTGAGCTTTTGTGAAGCTCTTAATACATCTCAGGACTGGTATGACATCTGTCAGTTCTCCTTGTCTCCCTGTCTGTTCATTCAATGGGAGGCTTTTTATAGAGACAATGCCTGCAACAGATCAGGAGAAAACAAAACCAACAAACTATGACTTGGGGCTTCAAAGAGCTTTTGGACCAAGATATTCTCCTCAGTACACCAGTCTACCCAACCTCTGGAGTACTTTGATCAAGTATGCCACTGTGCCCTTCGGGCCTGGGATTGCATAACCCCCGATTCTGCATCCCAAGACTGGGATTCCTTGCTTCTCCACCTCCAGCAGAGACCTGAGGAAACCCTCTCTGACTTTGTTCTTAGAACTAAAGTGAACCTAGAACGCAAAAATCTCTCTGACTTTGTTCTTAAAACAAACTTGAGCCTGGAA
>NW_021627576.1:0-17318 GCF_004785775.1 Grammomys surdaster | reverse complement strand
ACCCGGACCCTGACCCTGACCCCGACCCTGACCCTAACCCTAACCCTGAAGCGCATGTGTGCCTTTGTGTGTCTGTGTTTAGACAAGCACATGCTACAATGTACATATTTGGATCAGAGGAAAACTTTGAGGCATTGTTCTTCTCCTTCCACCCTTCCTTGGCTTCTGGGATTGAACTCAGCAAGTACTGACCCACTCAGCCACCTCACTACACACTTCTCTTCACTTCTTTTGTCTCTGTCCCCAGGCCTGTTACTTCCTGATTATTCTGAACAGTTGGTAAATTGATAGTTGCAACAATATATCTTCAGGTTGAATCAGTGGCAAGTGTGATTCTCTTCTCCAGCTCACCTCTCCATCTTCTAGGTACTATTAGAAATAGGAAGAAAAGCTGAGCAGTGGTAGTGTATGCCTTTAATCCCAGCACTTTGGAGGCAGAGGCAGGCAGATTTCTAAGTTGGAGGCCAGCCTGGTCTACAGAGTGAGTTCCAGGACAGCCAGGGCTACACAGAGAAACACTGTCTCAAAAACCAAACCAAACAACAACAACAAAAAAAATACAAACAAAAGAAATAGGAAGAGATACTTTGTGACAATGTCAGTCTCCATTTAAGGAATGTCAAGAAGGTTGCCTGTTTATGTTGTTTTTTTATTTAAAAATAAAATGAGGGGCTTCAGTGTTGGTTGAATCAGTAAAGCATTTGCTGTGCAAGCATGAGGACTGGGTTTCAAAATTAGCACCCATGTTAAAGTGGGGAGGGACAGTTTTTACAGAGGCACTTGTCTCTAATACCAGTGCTAGGGAGGTAAAGGGGGCATGGTGGTCTTTGTACTCATAGGCATGCATTAGGGGAGCCTGGGATGTTAAGCACACAGGGTTGTTTCTTCAAGAGAAGGAGTGTAAAATCAAACCTGTTTTCCCCCCAGAAGCCTGGAGCAGACATACTTTCTAGCTTTGTGACTTCTGCACAATCTGCTTGGCTGAAGACTTCCTGGTACTGGACTCACCTCCAGACCCATTCATGTAAGCTTGTTATTCCTCAGTCAAGCTACAGAACCTATTGTTATGGAAGGTGTCACACGTACTTTACAAAGAGTTTTGCTGTAGTCACATCTGATATGTCTTTAGATTACTCTGTTCCACAAAGAGATTTAGATATGGTCCTGTAGTGGTGGCCCATGCCTTTACTCCCAGGACACAGGAGGCAGAGGCAGGAGGATCTCAGACTTTGAGTTCCAGGACAGCCAGGGCTACACAGAGAATCCTTGTCTTGAAAAGCCAGAGAGACAGAGAGAGAAGGAGAGAGAGAGAAAGAGGGAGGGGGAGAGAGGTGGAGGAGAGAGAGAGAGAGAGAGAGAGAGAGAGAGAGAGAGAGAGAGAGAGAGAGAGGAGACTGACTTAGGTATGCTTCCTTGTGCATGTGGTATTGAGTTATTCAGCATAAGGATAGTTTTTGCCAGATAGTGCTGTGCTTAAATATATCTAAAATAATCAACTGGGGTCTGAAAGCTAAAGTTTTGCCAGTGCTGGCCACTGAGTCCTGTGGTGCTGACCTGCCTTGTCACCTTACCTCCCATGGCCCTTCTCTCTGCTGCCCATACAGTCTACAGAGGCCTGCTGGTGAGGAATCTAGCTGAACTAGCAAGGTCCAAGTTCAGTGACAGAACTTGTCTCAAAAAGTAAGGTAGAGAGTAATTGAGAGAAACCCTAACATTAACCTCTGATCTAGCAGACGGTGGAACTAGGGACAGACTGTTCCTGAGCCTAACACAGTGCCAAACACTGCCAATGCCCCGAGGTTCCTGCTGTACACATATGTAGTAGTTTGAATATGCTTGGCCAGGAAGTGGCACTATTAGGAGGTGAGGCCTTGTTGGAGGAAGTGTATTACTTTGGGGTGAGCTTTGAGTCCTTCCTAGCTGCCTAGAAAACAGTCTGCTCTTGGCTTCCTTTGAATGAAGATGTAGAACTCTCAGCTCCTCCTGTGCCATGCTTGCCTAGAAGCTGCTATGTTCCTGCCTTGATGATAATGGACTGAACCTCTGAACCTGTAATCCAGCTCCAATTAAATGTTGTCCTTACAAAAGTTGCCTTGGTCATGGTATCTCTTCATTGCAATGGAAATCCCAAGGCAACATAGTTCACTGGGTAAGTGAAGATCAAACCCCACCAAGAGAGGATATTTGAGAGGTGAGGATGTTACCTCTGTCATAGAATGCAGCATACCTTGCCAGATCATGATCATGAAAAACAAAACATTGCTGGGTCCTAGGATATGAGTACTCAGTTACTGTAGCACAGTGGTTGTCAGTCTGGGGGTCTCAGTCCCTTGGAGGGATAGCAGACATCCTGCCTATCAGATATTTACACTATGAATCATGAATCATAATACTAGCAAAATACAGTTATGAAGTAGCAAGAGAATAATTTTATGGTTGGGGGTCACCACAGCATGAAGAACTGTATTAGAGGGTTGAAGCATTGGGAAGGTTGATAGCCACTGCCTTAGCATATAAATGACAGAGTATTCCTTGGTGACATTTCTTCTTTTGTCAGGTGGGCAAGATCTTGCTAGGCAACTAGGTTGGCCTTGATCGTCAGACTACCCTGCCTCTTCCTGAGTGCTGGGTTGTAGGCCCCCAGAACACAGTGTCCTCTTCCTTTATTCGAATCTACTCCAGGCTCTGGGCAGAATTCTTGGCTCTCACTGAAGAAGAAAGTTCTCCTCCAGTGCTCACTGTCCCCTCAGGACAACTCTGCTTCTGATATGCCCTCAGGTTCAGTTCTGCTTCCAAAAGTAAGATCTTATTTTGAATGAGGAATGTCTCTCATAGTCTCCGGCATTGGACTGGTTGGTGCCCACTCAGTGGCACTATTTGAGGAGGCTTAGGAGGAATGATCTTGGAAGAAGTTGGCTCTAGAGACGGGCTTTAAGAGTTTAAAGACAGCCGGGCAGTGGTGGCGCACGCCTTTAATCCCAGCACTTGGGAGGCAGAGGCAGGTGGATTTCTGAGTTCGAGGCCAGCCTGGTCTACAGAATGAGTTCCAGGACAGCCAGGACTACACAGAGAAACCCTGTCTCGAAAAACAAAAACAAAAAAAAAAGAGTTTAAAGACTTGTGTGATTCCTAAATCTCTCTCTCTGCTTTGTGCTTCCAGTTCAAGGTATGAGCCCTCAGCTTCCTGTTCTTCTTGCTGTCCCTTCTCCTCCATCATGGACTCAGGAACCACAGGCCCACATAAGCTCTTCTGTAAGTTATCTTGGCCATGGTGGTTTTCACACAATGGGAAAATAATGCATACACATCTCCAACACCAGTCATAGTATTTGAAACGAAAAGCAAATTCCATCCTTCTAACTCAAATGTTCTCAACTCCATTTAGTAGAACAACTCAAGTTTCAAAATTTCTGGGAGAAATTGTGGGTAAAAGAAAATATTTGTAAAAGTAGGGCAGAGGACTCCAGGTGTGGCCCCGCAGTGTTCCTTTGGCTTGTAGATCCCCCTATAGGAAGCATGGAATTACCTGGTTTCCTGGCTCCCAATCCTAATTCTTACCCTTAGTTTTCCCTCTGGAGAATTCCTGCTTTAGAACAGAATGCAAGCTCTTTGGGTGATGGGAACATTGGTTTGCCTTATGAGTTTATAAATGTCTAGCAAAAAAGTCCCTAACCTCAGGCATTCATGACTAAGATGTTCATCATGGTGTTCCTCACCACCTGAGTAATTCCACAGTCACCTACTGAAGTAGCTGCAAGTGCACATAGCATGAACAGCAGTGGGCAGGGAAATGAGGGTCCTTAGGAGATGCTAGCCTTAACCACTGGGAGGACTCAACCCCTTCTTGTCAGTCATTGTGGTAGTTTCCTGGGCTGCCTTTAAAAAGCCCTTAGTGGCTTCCACAAAAAACACTAGCTCAACGCTGGCAGCCAGAAGTCCAAAATCAAGGTATCAGTTGGACCACCTCTGAAACTAACTGAAAGGAATCCTTCCCATGCCTAAAAACACAGTGGTCACAGTCCTGGGCATCTCTCCCTACTCCTTTGTCACTCATTTTCGATTTCTATCTGCCCCTGTTAGAAGAACAGTTGCTTTTAGTAAAGAGGGGCCACCCTGCAGGGTAGTGGCTCATGCTTGTAATCCAGTACTGGGAAGGCAGAGGCAAGCAGATCTGTGAGTTTGAGCCCAGCCCTGTCTAGGAGGGAGCACTAAGACAGCCAGGACTACATGGAGAGACATCATCTGGAGGCTGAGGTGAGGGAGGGGGAACGAACTAAACAAAAACAAACAAAACAAAACAATCCAAGGAAACCCCTCCCCCACCCCCAAATATCCAAGCATGATTGTGTCAGGCACACAGATGCTTCCGGGCTCACAAGGGCTTCGAGGACGAGATGTTTACAGATCTTGGCCAGCAATGGAAGTGCACAGCCAATCGTGCGATTTCTAGCCATGGGGTCTTCCCCCTGCATCAGCCTCTCTTAAAAGAGTCCTGACATCTCCATGATGTTACACTTTCCTTGAGAGGAAAAAATTCCTTTACATATGGGTCTTTTCATATGGGTCTTCAAATAAAAATAAGCAACAAACGATGTGGAATAATACCAAATTCAATATATGACTAAAAAGCACAGGGAGAAGAAAAAGAAATGTCCACCCTGCGGTGGTACCAAGATGCTCCTCTAATCTTCAGTGAGGTGACAGATTCTGCAGTCAGGGCAGTGAGTGGGACTGCTGCCCTGGGGTAGGGGCAGGTTGAGAGGCTCCGGTGCCACCAGGGGCGCACGAGGGCCGGTGCTGGAATCAGGCGGGAACCGGGGAAGGGGCGGGCAAGAAGGGCGCTGTGCCTCTGTGGTTGGCTGAGCCCCGGTGCTCAACGTCCGGTTTGTTTTAAACACGGTCCCGCCCTGGCGCCCTGCTTTTCCAACGCGGCGCACTCCTGGTAAGTACTGTCCGCCTTGCGGATCCCAAGATCCCACCACGTGGCCTCCGAGGACCC
Organism: Grammomys surdaster; assembly: GCF_004785775.1. NCBI lineage: Eukaryota > Metazoa > Chordata > Mammalia > Rodentia > Muridae > Grammomys > Grammomys surdaster. The sequence continues at coordinate 12,319 of NW_021627576.1, read as the reverse complement.
CACAATGCTCGCCGGGCGTGCGGGTTCACGTCCCGTGTGTGTCCCTTCGGTGTGGGATGGCGATCAGCTTCGCACAGCCCGGATTTGTTCTTTCGGGTGGAGGCGCGGCCTCCCGACCGCCCGGGTCCTGGGCACGCTGGGGGCTCCTGCTGGCCCAGTAGTCCGGTGACAGGGACATCGCCTATTTAGGAAGTGAATGAGATCAGAGATCTGAGAGTAGCAGGATAATTCCGGTGTTAGCAAGAATGTCGCCCACGCAGCCATGTCCTCGCCGCATGTGTCCTTCAAATGCGGCTCAGCACAGAGGCTGGGCTTTTTGTTTTGTGCTTTTTTTTTTAAGATTTGAGGGCGTCGTCCGAGAGCAGGGAGCTGTGAGCCCACAGGAGCTGGATTACCCTTCCTCTGACACAGATCCGGCTTGTCTGGATTTTTGCCCTGGTAGAAAATCTGAGCGTCTGGGCACTTGTCCAAGGCATTAGATGCCTAACCTCTGTGCTCCATATTGTTGAAACATTTTGTCTCACTGGAGAGTACCTAAAACCAGGCTTAGGTTTCTAGTGCGCACCCAGGAGTCCTGCCTGTTCACTACTGCTTTAACATTGTGAAGATCTTAAATTAGATGTGAGAAAGTAAGGAAAGTGCCACTTTGTAGTTTTCTGTTGATTTGCAAACTCTGAAATTGCGGTGTGTAGGCTGAATGAGACATCAATTTAAAAAGCATTTATTAAATTATTGAGACATGTTTTTATGCTGGCCAAGGAAATGTTTCTGCCCTAGTACCCGAGTGTTGGGATCTATGGGCATTTATGCCAGATGAAGGCCATTTTAGAGGGAACATCGTGTTGTGGGCTCTAGTAAAACGACAACCTCATGTGCTCTGCCTAGTAGTGCAACAAGGGAACATGCAAGTGAGTGATAAGTTTTGTTTCTGTTAGGGGTTATGTTTCTATTGAGTCATTTGTTTTGACAGAAGTATGAGAGCATGAACCACTGTCTAACTTAGGACTGTGGATACAGCAAGTTTTAGGGTAAGGACTTCCTTGTTCAGTCTCAGGAAACAAGTTTAGAGCTGCTTGTGGCATTGAAATCATATCATCTATGATGAGATCTGGTGCCCTCTTCTGGCATATGGACAGAATACTGTATACATGATTAAATCTTTAAAAGAAAAAAGAAATACTGTAGTTAGTAGTTTTGTTTCTAAACAGTAAGGGTCTATGCTTCTGGGGTGGATTTAGTTAGAATGGTGGCCCAGAGGAAATGAAATGGACTCCCAGCTGTCAGAAGTGTGAGGATCAGAACTCTGTGCAGGAATGAATGCTAGTCAGAGGCAGGATTTATGTCATCAGATGCAGTTAGTAACCACCAGAAAGGTCCTTTGTGTAAAGAGCTCTGGCCAGGTACTTGTAACATTGCTGAGTTTTTTTTCTTTTGAGCAGATGCGGTGCTGTGTCCAGGATGCTGATGAACTTAAGGTGTGTTAGATGGTGTGTTTGACTGGCCAGGCATAATTCCAGGGACAATTCTTGGCCAAGGATGAGAACTCTAACCTGACTGGATACACTGCCATGATGGGTTAAAGGATTTACCTGAGGCCAACAGAACAGGCAGGAATTCAGTGCAGTCACCTCATGTCTTTTTAAATTAGATGAGGGTGTATGGAACATAGTGAGAGGGCTTAGCAGTGCCAAGCCCGGTTACCTTTGATTCTGGGGCCTGGTGGGAAGAACCAACTCTCTAGAGTTATTCTTGGACCTTCATGTGTGTGTTAGCACACCTGTGTGCACACACAAAATAATAAATGGGAGCATTGATGAATGTGTTAATACTTAGAGGAAGATCTGGCTTTGCATTTTAAACTGTCTTAAAACATTCCTGAGTAGATGTACCCAATGTACTGGTTAGTACATTAAAGATTCTGCAAAAAAAAAAAAAAAAAAAAGTTAATGTCAATACCAATGTGTGGCTTCATTTATTAATTAATGGTTGGGGGTCTAATTACCTGTGCTGTTTTTTTTCTGCAGCTCTGGATGTTGAGATGAATTGGTCCGACTTCCAGAAGAGAAGGTATGCAGCTGTGCATAGAATTAAGGCTTTAGTTTTCTTTGTCCTTTTATAGCAGGAACAGATGAATTTTGAGGCAGTCCGATTAGTTATGAGACCATGAGAATTATGCACCCATAGAACTAAGTTCCACTTAGTTTTCTATGTGTCCGCTCTAGCCTGAAACCTGCCACAATATCAATACAAGAAGCCTTTTTGAAAAACTTAGTTTTATCTATGAAACTTTTATACCTTTTGCCTGCATGTCTGTACTATGTGCATGCAGTGCCCATGGAGGCCAGAAGAGGGCATCAAATCCCCCTGGGGTTGGCGTTAGAGTTGTGAACTGCCACATGGATGCTAGGAATTGAACCTAATTCCAAGAAGAGCAGCCAGCCAGGGCTCTTAATTGCTCTAAACTTTGGCAACTCAGAATTGTCCAACACATGGTTGAGAAATCTCGTATCCCCAGGAGAGTGAGGTGTATGATAGGATCTACTGGGTGTCCTGGCTCAATACTTGCTATGTGTACTCTTAGTAGATGTAGCTGGAATGAGCAGACAACCTGTGTGATTTAAACTACCAGGTAGATACCTCATTATGTTCAAATGCCCCATAGAGAACTGAAGCAGATTGAAGTTAATGTTTTCACTCATAAGCCCAGCCTGAGCTGTGCAGTGCTGTTGCATGTAGGGAGCCGCGGCGGGTGCTGGCAAAGTCCGCCATCGCTAGGTGGCGCTATCAGCCATAATTCTTCCTAGTAAACAAGTAAATTGCGCATGTGCCATGGTAAAAGCCCGCCAAAGTTAAAGCCCATCCCACGGCGTTTGGCGCGCAACGAGTAAGCAGCCAATCAAAGGTGAATACACCGCTCTAGGGTATATAGCAGTGCTTTCCCAGGCCTGGGGGTCTTCTTCCACCATTTTGGTTTTTGGGAATAAACGTGTTCATACGGAAGGATTCTGATGTGTGTGTGTGTGTGCGCGTTCTTGCCAGCGAGACGACTACACGCGCGCTGCACAGTTGGTGCCGAAACCCGGGAGAATTTACCATCGCCGGCGCTGTTTAAGAAGACCCTCCACGTGTGGAGTGAATCCAGAACCGTAGAACAAGGTAATGTTCTCTGAGAGATATGTTTCGATTTGATTTAATTCACTTCCCTCCCCAGTTGGCAGGAACTTTAGAGGCTCTCGCCATGGTGCTAGCAGCGTTAGTTTTCTTCCTTTTGGTTCTCGTGAGGGTTCGGGGAATAGTAGATGGATTACAAGTCAGCATGTCAGAAACAGAGAAAGGAAGGAAGCGCTTAGAAATTCAGAAAGGAAAAGAGAAAAGAGACATATTAAGGAAATCAAGCCTCCCCAAGAACCAATTCACGGGGATGAAAGATGAGAGGAAGAACACTCTTGGGAGAGACGGGAGAAAAGGAAGCCTCAGAAAGAGATCTCTTTATCCGGTAAAGGAAGTGCTGGGGCTTGATGCCTCTGAGTCGGAGGGGATAACTTCCTCAGAGGACTCAGATGAAGAGGAAAGATGCCAGCCAGATAAACAGTTGCCGCCGCAAAATCTAAAGCAGAGGAAAACGAGAGATAGAAGCCGGACGGCCTCTCGGCCTGTAGCTCCCTCCCAACCTAATGTTCCCGGCGCACTTCCGCCTCTTGTGGACAGGCGCTGCTCAGACTCCTTCCTTTCAGAGGAAGACAAGAGAAAAATGTTACAAGCTTTTCCAGTGTTTGAGGATGCGGGAGGAGGCCGTGTCCACGCACCTGTAGAGTATGCTTCTATCAAACAATTTGCTGAATCAGTTAACAAATATGGAGTTGATGCTAATTTTACAATTATGCAGCTTGAGAGATTTGCCACTATGGCAATGACTCCGAATGATTGGCAGAACACAGTAAAAGCTGCTCTCCCTAATATGAGACAGTATATGGAATGGAAGGCTTTGTGGCACGATGCTTCTCAAGCACAGGCAAAGGCCAACGCTAATGCGGAGGGCAATCAGAGACAGTGGACTTTCGAATTATTAACAGGGCAAGGACAGTATGTTGTTGACCAGACTAACTATGATTGGGGAGCATATGGCCAGATTTCCGCCGCCGCAATTAAGGCATGGAAGGCCCTCTCGAAAAGGGGCGAGGCTGGAGGAAATTTAACAAAAATATTACAAGCCCCCCAGGAGTCCTTCTCAGAATTTGTTGCTAGAATGACAGAAGCAGCAGGCAAAATTTTCGGAGACCCAGAGCAAGTCAAGCCATTGATCGAGCAATTAGTATATGAAAATGCCTCACCAGAATGTAAGGCAGCTATTACCCCTAGGAGAAACAAAGGGCTGACAGATTGGATAAAGGTCTGCCGAGGTCTTGGAGGCCCACTGACTAACGCTGGCCTGGCAGCAGCTATCCTGCAGGGCCAGAGCCGCTCAAGTCCTGGCGGCCGTAAAGTATGTTATAATTGTGGTAAACCGGGTCATTTAAAACGAGAATGTCGTACTCCTATACAAAAGAAAACCCCTGGGTTATGTACTAAATACAGGAAGGGATATCATTGGGCCAATGAATGTCGCTCGGTTAAGGACATTCAGGGAAGGATTATTCAACATGATCCCTCCCCTATAGGAAGAGATGAAAATATTTCAAAAAACGAATATCCGGGCCCAATGTCTCAGGGCCCCAAAAAATATGGGACACAAGCCTACAACCGGGGGAGACCTCTAACTGCAGAGCTACAAGAGGTTCCGCAGGGTTGGACCTCCGCTCTTATCTCCCAATTCTTATTAATGCCACATGAGGGTGTGCAACCTATCCCGGTTGATTTTAAAGGTCCCCTGCCTGAGGGAAGCGTTGGCCTCATTCTAGGCCGCTCCTCTCTTACCCTGAAGGGGCTTGTGGTTCATCCTGGTGTGATAGACCAAGATTATACAGGGGAACTTCAAGTTCTCTGTTCTTGTCCACAAGGCATATTTTCTATCTCCCCTGGAGATAGGATTGCTCAATTGGTTATTCCAAGTTTACATAATTGTTTTCCATCCACCGGGGCGCCAAGAGGTGCCAATAGGTTCAGTTCTTCAGGAACTGACTTTGCTCATTTAGTAGTGGATCTCAAAACCACTACTTTACAATTAACAATAGAAGGGAAGAGCTTTACAGGAATTTTAGACACAGGAGCTGATAAAAGTATTATTTCCTCTAACTGGTGGCCTAAAACGTGGCCTGTTACACAGTCATCCCATTCCTTACAAGGGTTGGGATATGAGGCCAACCCTACCGTCAGTTCACGCTCCTTGACTTGGAAGACGCCAGAGGGTCAGACAGGAAGCTTTATACCTTATGTGCTTCCTCTTCCCGTTAACCTCTGGGGAAAAGACATTTTACAAGACCTGGGACTGACACTAACTAATGAGTACTCTCAACAAGCTATTAATATTATGAAAAGAATGGGATATAAGGAAGGAAAAGGCCTTGGCAGAAAAGAACAAGGAAGGTTAAACCCAATTTCACAAGAAAGTAATACAGGAAGACAAGGTCTGGGTTTTCCCTAGTTGCCACTGAGGGCTCTTTGCCCATACCCTGGCTTACAGAGGAAGCCGTGTGGGTTCCTCAGTGGCCCCTATCCTCTGAGAAATTGGAAGCTGCTACAAGGCTGATTGAGGAACAGGCACAGCTTGGTCATTTAGAACCTTCTACTTCTCCTTGGAATACCCCTATCTTTGTTATAAGAAAGAGATCAGGAAAATGGAGACTTCTCCATGATCTAAGGGCCATTAATAAACAGATGCAGCTCTTTGGCTCAGTGCAACGAGGCCTGCCTCTGCTCTCTGCTTTACCTAAGCAGTGGAGGATAATAATTATAGACATTAGGGATTGCTTTTTCTCCATTCCCCTACACCCACAAGATAGGCAAAGATTTGCGTTCACCTTACCTGCTGTTAATCACCTTAAACCAGACAAAAGATATCAGTGGACAGTTTTGCCTCAAGGCATGGCCAATAGTCCTACTATGTGTCAGCTGTATGTACAAATGGCCCTTGAACCTGTTAAGAAACAATTTCCTTCTCTACTCTTGATTCATTTTATGGATGATATTTTAATATGCCATAAAGAGTTGACCATTTTACAGAACTCATATCCTTTATTAATTGCTACATTAAGACAGTGGGGTCTGCATATTGCCACAGAGAAGGTTCAAATTTCAGAAATTGGTTCCTTTTTAGGGACAGTTATTTACCCTGAGAAAATAGTTCCTCAAAAATTAGAAATTCGCAGAGATCATTTACATACCTTAAATGACTTTCAAAAGTTATTAGGTGATATAAATTGGTTAAGACCATTTTTGAAAATTCCCTCTGCTGAATTAAAACCTTTGTTTGACATTCTGGAAGGAGATTCCCATATTTCCTCACCAAGAACGCTAACACCGGCTGCAAACCATGCCCTGCGATTGGTGGAGGATGCCTTGCAAGAAGCTCAGCTAAAACGCATTGATGAGACCAAAACTTTTAATTTGTGTGTCTTTAAAACCAGACATTTACCAACTGCCGTGTTATGGCAGGATGGGCCCTTATTATGGATTCATCCTAATGTATCTCCTGCAAAGATTATTGAATGGTATCCAGATGCGGTTGCTCAGCTTGCCTTACGGGGATTAAAAACAGCTGTCACTCATTTTGGAAGGGAGCCTAAAGTTTTAATAGTGCCTTATACTGCACATCAAGTTCAAATATTAACTGCTACCTCTGATGTTTGGGCCGTGTTGGCTACCTCCTTTAATGGTCAAATAGATAATCACTACCCTAAACATCCCATTTTACAGTTTGCCTTAACTCAAGCTATTGTATTTCCACATGTCTTATCTCAAAAGCCGCTCCCGGATGGAGTGGTTGTTTACACAGATGGGTCAAAGACAGGTGTGGGTGCTTATGTAATTGATAATAAGGTCACTGCCAAACAATATCATGAGACCTCACCTCAAGTTGTGGAATGCTTGGTAGTTTTGGAGGTTCTTGAAACCTTTCCAGGCCCTTTAAATATTGTTTCAGATTCCTTTTATGTAGTAAATGCAGTTAAAGCCTTAAAAGTGGCTGGGCTAATTAGACCATCTAGTAGACTCGTAAAAGTTTTTCAAAAGATTCAATTCGCCTTAGTTAATAGGAGATTCCCGGTTTTTATTACACATATCAGGGCTCACTCAGGTCTACCAGGCCCAATGTCTCATGGGAATGACCTAGCAGATCGAGCCACAAAATTGGTTGCTATCGCCTTATCTTCCAAATTAGATTTGGCCAAAGATTTTCATAAAAACTTTCATGTGACAGCAGAGACGTTACGTCGTCGGTTTGAGATAACTAGAAAGGAAGCTAGAGATATAGTTACTCAATGTCAGAATTGCTGTCAATTTTTACCAGTGCCTCATGTAGGAATTAATCCACGAGGAATTCGGCCACTACAGATTTGGCAAATGGATGTTACTCACATCCCAACCTTTGGCAAATTACGATATTTACATGTTTCCATTGACACTTATTCTGGAATTATATTTGCTTCTCCGTTGACCAGAGAAAAGGCAGCACATGTTATTCAACACTGCCTTGAGGCATGGAGTGCCTGGGGGAAGCCTAAAATTCTTAAGACAGACAATGGGCCATCGTACACTTCTCAAAAGTTTAGACAATTTTGTCGCCAAATGGAGGTAACCCATCTGACAGGCCTCCCTTATAACCCTCAAGGACAAGGCATCATAGAACGGGCTCATCGCACTCTTAAGTCTTATCTAATAAAACAAAAGGGAGGAGTCGAGGAGACTCTACCCTCAGTGCCACGAGTCACCGTTTCTATAGCACTTTTTACCCTCAATATTTTAAATCTGGACAGTCAGGGCCATTCGGCTGCTGACCGTCACTGTTTAGAGCCTGACAGGCCGAAAGAGATGGTGAAATGGAAGGATATTTTGACCGGACAATGGAAGGGCCCAGATATTGTTTTATTAAGAGCCAGGGGAGCGGTCTGTGTGTTCCCACAGGAAGAAGACAACCCGTTTTGGCTACCAGAGCGGCTGACGCGGCGACTCGAGATACTGGAAGGTGACACCCAGGCGGACCCTCCAGGTTCTGATGATAACCCTTGTGCTGATCCAAGGGATACAGGTTCCTAGTATTTTTGTTTATTTTATCAAATTTCACCTTTAAGAATTGTACCAATGAAACCTGCTAGATGTCCCAGTGTTAAAATTCTGAAAGATTCACTCACGCTATGGTTGCCAGAGTCACGCGATGGGCTCCCATCCCCGTGGAGACTCCTTCCACTTTGTCATTATTTAGACAAAAAAGAGATTTTGGTATAACTACAGCCATAGTGGCGACGATATTAGTTAGTGCCATTACCGCCACTGCCGCTGGGATTGCTATGTCAACTTCTGTTCAGATGGGCACTACCGTCAACCTATTGTCAGCCATGGTGGTAGAGGCTGTTAACCTTCAAACCTCCTCCAGCGCCCAACTAAAAGGCGGGCTAATGATCCTTAATCAACACCTTGATTTAGTGAGAGAGAGATATCCTCTTTCTATTAGCCCAATTGAGATGTGAGAAAAAACTGGGTACACTTTACATCACCAGTGTACAGTATAAAAACTTTACTCATGTAACTAATCTGTCCAGAAAATTGTTTCAATATCTTACAGAAAATTGGTCAAAAAACTTCGATGAGACACTCAGAAAATTGAAAACAGCTGTGGTGAACATCAACTTGACGCTCGTGGATCTGTCCCTGACTGAGGGACTGTCCTCCTGGATTTCTCCAGCTTTCTTTTTCTTTTCTTTTTCTTCTTTTCTTTTTTTTTTAAGTGGGTGGGAGTAGGCCTGTTTGGTATGCCCTATGTTGCGGATTAGTATTCATCCTTTGGTTGGCTTGCAAACTCAGAGCTCAACAAAATCTTGACAAGGCTATTTTTGCACAGGCGCTTGTGACCAAAAAACTAGGGGCTTCCCCAGCAGTGTGGTTATCACTGCTTCGAAAATGAGTAGTCTCCCCCTCACTAGTGGTGGTGCTAAATGTTGAGACATCAGCCGATACACCTCAAAGGATTTGCCCATTGTACTGGGTCAGTGAGGAGTCTTGGCCTGGTTGATTCTTGTCTGTGTAGCTGTGGTACCTGAATTTTGAGACAAACAGCCCTTGCACCCCTAGGAGATGACTCCATTGCACAGGGATGGGTGTTTACATCTCTTTCTGTTCCCCTTAGCCCTTGCACTCAGAGGACTTGCTTCCATTGCACCTGATAGGGTAAGGGAGACTGTCTTAAACTATTAGTTCTTGATCGCTTATTCCCCCAAGATGGAATTTGCTTGATCGGCCTTGAGTTTGAGTCGTACTGGTACCACACTAGACAGGCCAAGAACAGCCAGATAGATAACTCCATCCTTTTGTCTCCAGGCCAGCTGCCAATTGGTCCCAACGACGGGAATAGGCTGATCCCATATGCCAGAGGTACACCACGAGTGGTGAGTCTACCCAGTAACAGACATTACGAGTGGCCACAACCTGGGGCGCACATTCTGAGAATGCCAGGTGTGGGTGCGCAACCCTCGTAGCCTAGCCAGAGAGCTCACCATTCTTTGGTGCTGGCTGTGGAGAAATGTCAGCCAGCCTAAGACACGGGACATTGACCAGTGCCTGTTTAACAAAACAAAAAAGAAATAGCCAGTAGACAGATTCCTCAGCCGCTGTACCCAAGGGCTTCTGGTAAAGACACCCTGTAAAGCCTCAAACATTTCTATACACAGTCCCTGCCCACTAAGGTGTTCGTTCCACGGATAGAAGGTCTGGTAAGTCAATAACAGAGTGGACGGATAAGTCTCGGCCACCTAAGACAGGGCAGCCTCGGGTGGGGAGGCTGACCCCGTGACGGGTAAGAGTTTGAGCACCGCCCTCTAAAGAGACTCAGACCCGCCGTGAGACCCCCAAATATGGGAGTTACGTAACCTTCCCAGGGACCTCTACCACCCTCTGTATTAAAACAAAAAAGGGGCAGATGTAGGGAGCCGAGGCGGGTGCTGGCAAAGTCCGCCATCGCTAGGTGGCGCTATCAGCCATAATTCTTCCTAGTAAACAAGTAAATTGCGCATGTGCCATGGTAAAAGCCCGCCAAAGTTAAAGCCCATCCCACGGCGTTTGGCGCGCAACGAGTAAGCAGCCAATCAAAGGTGAATACACCGCTCTAGGGTATATAGCAGTGCTTTCCCAGGCCTGGGGGTCTTCTTCCACCATTTTGGTTTTTGGGAATAAATGTGTTCATACGGAAGGATTCTGGTGTGTGTGTGTGTGTGTGTGTGTGTGCGTTCTTGCCGGCGAGACAACTACACGCGCGCTGCACAGTTGCACAGTTTTAATCCTGGCAGAGGCAGGTGGATTTCTCAGTTTGAGGCCAGCCTGGACTACAGACCAAATTCCAGAACAGCTAAGGCTAGTCAAAGACACCAAAACACTCCAGCCTGATCCTGTCAGGCACAGACCTCTCCTGAAGGCTCAGGCTTGGGCCTACTCAACTTCATAGACAAAAAGGTTGTGTCATGATAAAGTCAGTTTGGCCTCTCAGAATCATGTGTTCAGCTGTCTGCTAGTCCAGCTGATAAGCTTGGAAGGGCCCTGCCCCCACTGCAGCATCTTCTCCCTTGTCCTTGTTCCTCCCCTCTCCCCTGACTTGAGCTATATAAGCTAGTCCTGCTAGTTCAATAATTGAGCTGTCCTCTGAAACAGTCTCCTCAGTCATTCATGCCTCCTGAACCCCCGTCCAAGACCTTTCTTCTCATTTCCTCTCTATCCTGATACCACCAGTGTGTAACAACTGATTGGGATCCAGTGAGTCACATCTGCCGGTGAAACAGGGACTCTCTGACAATTGGAAGAGGGTGAGTACTCCCCTCCTCAAGGGACATCAGCATCCTAACTCTCACCCTGACCTGAGGATGGTCTGGTTCTTCCTCCTTTACTTTCCATCTGAGCTGTCTCCCTGATCATCTGACCCCAACAGCCCTTTGGGTCTCTCTGAAAGAACCTGGTAGCACAAAGACTAGCTACAAGGCCTTAGGGTGGTTGCTGGTTTTCTTCAATTTGCAGGCAGGCTTTGCAGCCTGCAACTTAGTCAAGGGAACCTTCCCCCTTTGGCTGAGTGCTTTCATCCTTTCCTATCATGGGAAATTCCACTTCTCACCAGCCAGAGTCCCAAATTAGAGGCTCCTCAAGCTGCAGGGGATTAAAATCTGCCAAAAGGAAGCAGTTTCCTTCTGAGAGGAGGTCCTCCACTTAGCCCCTTGGTTGAACTCCAGGAACCCCTATGACCCTGAAGTATGGACTTCGGTGGCTTATCTCTTCCTCCCCATCATTGGAGCCATTCAACAATGCCTGGCTCAGCCTGAGAAGGAAATTAAGGATGAGCCTACACACCTTACTCCCAACAATGACTCTGAGGAGGAAAGCCCTGAAGATCTCCCTGTGGCAGACCTCGCTGCCCTTGAAGGAGCCATTGAATACACTAGACAGAAAGTAACCCCCAACCCCCACACACCCACCTCTCTTAATCCCCCACTGCTTCCTTACCTCCTTCCTGCCTCACCATCTAAGAACACTCAAGAAACTGTTGCAGACTCTGTGCCTTCTACCCCCCTACAGACTACCACTGAACAGTTATTCGAGATTAGAGACTCCTCAATTTGCCCACAATGGAAATAACACCTTGGCCTTCCCTGTTAATGTTCAACCCACTCGATCTCGACCCCTAGACTACCAGGCCAACCAATTACAAGAGCTTAGGCAAGCAGTTCAAGAGGACGGTATTCATGCCCCTTGTACCAAATCCATTCTCCTGAGCTTTTGTGAAGCTCTTAATACATCTCAGGACTGGTATGACATCTGTCAGTTCTCCTTGTCTCCCTGTCTGTTCATTCAATGGGAGGCTTTTTATAGAGACAATGCCTGCAACAGATCAGGAGAAAACAAAACCAACAAACTATGACTTGGGGCTTCAAAGAGCTTTTGGACCAAGATATTCTCCTCAGTACACCAGTCTACCCAACCTCTGGAGTACTTTGATCAAGTATGCCACTGTGCCCTTCGGGCCTGGGATTGCATAACCCCCGATTCTGCATCCCAAGACTGGGATTCCTTGCTTCTCCACCTCCAGCAGAGACCTGAGGAAACCCTCTCTGACTTTGTTCTTAGAACTAAAGTGAACCTAGAATGCAAAAATCTCTCTGACTTTGTTCTTAAAACAAACTTGAGCCTGGAA
>NW_021627575.1:0-4220 GCF_004785775.1 Grammomys surdaster | reverse complement strand
TGAACCTTCCTAGAGTAGCAGGTCAGAACCCTCCCCCACAACCCTAAGCCCCAGAGCTTCAACCCACCCAAGCCCTGTCCCTCTGGAAAACCACTCCTCTTCCACCCCTCACTTGGTCCTTTTGGCTGGGACAGACACCTAGCAGGTCTGCTCCTGTGAAGACACCATATCCTGAGCCATCTTAGAGCAGTGGTTGAAACCACTGCACTCAGAGCACCTGAGGAACCATTTCACTAAGAGCAGTTGAGGAACCACTGCACTCAGAGCAGCAGAGGAACCATTGCACTCAGAGCAGCAAGATTTCAGGATCCCAGAGGAAGCCTGAGTCCCAGGAGCTCTTCTACCCAGGAGCTCAGGATCACAAGATCACAGAGACATATGGACTCTGAGGAGTTCTGACACAAGCAAGATAACTGGAAAGACCTTCTCCAGTCAGAGACCGTGAGTGCAGGTAGCACTAGAATTAACCAGATGGCTAAAGGCAAATGCAAGAATATAAGCAACAGAAACCAAAGTTAACTGGATTCTGAATCATCAGAATCCAGTTCTCCCACCATAGCAAGTCATGGATTCCCCATTACACCGGAAAAGCAAGATTCAGATTTAAAATCATTTCTCATGAGGATGATAGAGGACTATAAGAAGGACATAAATAACTCCCTTAAAGAAATACAGGAGAACACAGGCAAACAGGTAGAAGCCCTTAAAGAGGAAACACAAAAATCCCTTAAAGAATTGCAAGAAAACACAACCAAACAAGTGATAGAATTAAACAATACTATCCAGAATCTAAAAATAAAAGTAGAAACAATAAGAAATCTCAAAGGGAGACTACCCTGGAGATAGAAAACCTAGGAAAGAAATCAGGAGTCATCGATGCAAGCATCACCAACAGAATGCAAGAGATAGAAGGGAGAATCTCATGTGCAGAAGATACCATGGAAAACATTGACACAACTGTCTAAGAAAACGAAAAAAGCTCCTAACGCAAAACATCCAGGAAATCCAGTACATAGTGAGAAGACCAAACCTAAGGATAATAGATATAGATGAGAGTGAAGATTCCCAACTTAAAGGGCCAGTAAATATCTTCAACAAAATTATTGAGGAAAACTTCCCTAACCTAAAGAACAAGATGCCCATAAACATACAAGAAGCCTACAGAACACCAAATAGACTAGACCAGAAAAGAAATTCCTCCCATCACATAATAATCAAAACATCAAATGCACAAAATAAAGAAAAAATACTAAAAGCAGTAAGGGAAAAAAGGTCAGGTAATATATAAAGGCAGACCTATACGAATTATACCAGACTTCTCACCAGAGACTATAAAAGCCAGAAAATCCTGGAATGATATCATACAGACCCTAAGAGAACACAATTGCCAGTCCAGACTAACATACCCAGCAGAACTCTCAATCACTATAGAAACCAAGATATTCTATGACAAAACCAAATTTACACAATATCTTCCCACAAATCCAGCCCTACAAAAGATAATTGATGGAAAACTCTAACACAAGGAGGGAAACTACAACCTAGAAAAAGCAAGAAAGTAGTCTTCCAACAAACCCAAAAGAAGATAGTTACACAAATATAATTGCACTACTAATAACTAAAATAACAGGAAGAAACAATCACTTTCCCTTAATATCTCTTAACATCAATGGACTCAATTCCCCAATAAAAAGATGTAGACTAACAGACTGGATACATAAACAGGACCCAGAATTTTACTGCATTCAGGAAACGCACCTCAATGACAAAGACACACACTACCTCAGAGTAAAGGGCTGGAAAACAATTTTTCAAACAAATGGTCCCAAGAAACAAGCTGGACTAGCGATTCTAATTTCAAATAAAATAGACTTTCAACCAAAAGTTATCAAAAAAGATAAGGAAGGGCACTTCATACTCATCAAAGGAAAAATCTACCAAGATGAACTCTCAATTCTGAACATCTATGCTCCAAATGCAAGGACACCCACATTCATAAAAGAAACTTTACTAAAACTTAAAGCACACACTGGATCTCACACAATAATAGTGGGGGATTTCAACACCCCACTCTCAGCAATGGACAGATCATAGAAACAGAAACTAAACAGAGACACAGTGAAATTAACAGAAGTTATGAAACAAATGGATTTAACGGATATCTATAGAACACTGCATTCTAAAACAAAAGAATATAACTTTTTCTTAGCACCTCATGGTACCTTCTCCAAAATAGGCCATATAATTGGTCACAAAGCAGGCCTCAACAGATACAAAAATATTGAAATAATCCCTTGCATCCTATCAGATCACCATGGACTAAAGCTGATCTTCAATATTAACAAAAACAATGGAAAGCCCACATACACGTGGAAACTGAACAATGCTCTACTGAATGATGACTTGGTCAAGGAAGAAATAAAGAAAGACATTAAAGATTTTTAGAATTTAATGAAAATGAAGGCTCCTCATACTAAAACTTATGGGACACAAGGAAAGCAGTGCTAAGAGAAAAACTCATAGCCCTAAGTGTCTACAAAAAGAAACTGGAGTAGCCGGGCAGTGGTGGCACATGCCTTTAATCCCAGCACTTGGGAGGAAGAGGCAGGCAGATTTCTGAGTTCGAGGCCAGCCTGGTCTACAGAGTGAGATCCAGGACAGCCAGGGCTACACACAGAAACCCTGTCTCAAAAAAACAAAAGAAAAAAAAAAAGAAACTGGAGGGAACATACACTAGCAACTTGACAACACACCTGAAAGCTCTTGAACAAAAAGAAGCAAATACACCCAAGAGGAGTAGACTCAGGAAATAATCTAACTCAGGGCTGAAATCAACCAAGTAGAAACAAAAAGAACTATACAAAGTATCAACAAAATTAGGAGCTGGTTCTTTGAGAAAATCAACAAGTTAGATAAACCCTTAGGCAGACTAACCAGAGGGTACAGAGACAGTATCCAAATTAATAAAATTAGAACTGAAAAGGGAGACATAACAACAGAAACTGAGGAAATTAAAAAAAATCATCAGATCTTATACAAAAGCTTATACTCAACAAAACTGGAAAATCTGGATGAAATGGACAATTTTCTAGACAGATACCATGTAGCAAAGTTAAATCAGAAGCAGATAAATCATCTAAACAGTCCCATAACCCCTAAAGAAATAGCAGCAGTCATTAAAAGTCTCCCAACCAAAGAAAGCCCAGAACCAGATGGTTTTAGTGCAGAACTCTATCAGACCTTCAAGGAAGACCTAATACCAATTCTCTTCAAATTATTCCACAAAATAGAGACAGAAGAAACACTACCAAATTCATTCTATGAAGCCACAATCACGCTCATACCTAAACCTCACAAAGACCCAACAAAGAAAGAGAACTTCAGACCAGTTTCCCTTATGAATATTGATGCAAAAATACTCAATAAAATTCTAGCAAACTGAATCCAAGAACACATCAAAACAATCATCCATCATGATCAAGTAGGTTTTATCCCTGAAATTTAGGGATGGTTCAATATTCAGAAATCCATCAATGTTATCCACTACATAAACAAACTCAAAGGAAAAAAAAACACATGATCATATCACTAGATGCTGAGAAAGCATTTGACAAAATTCAACATCCCTTTACGGTAAAAGTCTTGGAAAGATCAGGAATTCAAGGCCCATACCTAAACTTATTAAAATCAATATACAGCAAACCAGTAGCCAACATCAAATTAAATGGAGAGAAACTTGAAGCAATCCCACTAAAATCAGGGACTAGACAAGGCTTCCCACTCTCCCCCTACCTATTCAATATAGTACTGGAAGTCCTAGCCAGAGCAATTAGACAGCAAAAAGAAGTAAAAGGGATACAAATAGGAAAGGAAGAAGTCAAAATACCACTATTTGCAGATGATATGATAGTATACTTAAGTGACCCAAAAATGTCCACTAGAGAACTCCTAAACCTGATAAACAACTTCAGCAAAGTAGCTGGTTATAAAATCAACTCAAACAAATCAGTAGCCTTCCTCTACTCAAAAGATAAACAGGCTGAGAAAGAAATTAGGGAAATGACACCTTTCACAATAGTCACAAATAATACAAAATGCTTTGGTGTGAATCTAACCAAGCAAGTGAAAGACCTGTATGACAAGAACTTCAAGTCTCTGAAGAAAGAAATCAAAGAAGATCAGAGAAGATGGAAAGATCTCCCATGCTCATGGATTGGCAG